>NW_023995283.1:0-137875 GCF_015586225.1 Lucilia sericata
TCAAATCACCTCTATTCTTTTCCTTTTTTGCATTTCTGTCCTTTTTTTTCTTTGGTTGGTACCAAAACCAGTCAATTGGGACAATTTCAATACAATACTTTATTATGTTGTTGTTGTTGTTGTTTTTGTTGTATATATTGTCTAAACGATAATATTGTCTATTTATATAAAATTCCAAAGGGACATCAATAAAATATACGCATCGTTTGAGTATAACATGATAAATCTGTTAAATTCATGCATTATTTTAATTTTTTTTATTATATATATTAGACAAATACACAATGTATGATATGAAATCAAATAAAATAAAATTTATTTGTCATGTATATAAAACTCCTATTTTTCTTATTGTTATATATATATGATAATGATTATAATATTGAAATCATGTTTATAAGCTAGTCACTGTAACTCTAGATGCTATTCCAAATATATAATTTTTTGTGTATAAATTTATTAGGGGAAGAATCATGAGTGTCTAAGTAATGGTGTATAAATACCTCAACCATAACAATTGGGTAAATTTAAGTATAAAATATATTTCATTCTTTAAGAAATGCAATCGTGCGAAAAGGAATATATACAAAATATTTTTTCAAAAAGTCATTCGGAGGCAGACGTTTTTACATATTTGTGTGATATTATGATAATAACGCCCAGTACACATAAGAATGACAAATATTTGATAAGTTTGTTATCCTTTATTCCATGATTTAAACAAATTTGATTTTTTCGCTTTTTTTATAAAAATCTATTTTTTCACAAAAACTGAATTTTTTTCACAAAACCTGTGATTTTCTAGAAAAACTGTGATTTTCCAGAAAAACTGTGTTTTTCCAAAAAAAAAAAAAAAAAAAAAAAAAAAAAATGTGTTTTTCCACAAAAACTTTTTGCAATTAAAATTGTGTTTTTTTATAAAAACTATGGTTTTCTACAAAAACTGTGTACAAAAAGTGCTGTTTATGCACAAAAACATTGTTTTCTTTATTACATGTTTTAAGAAAAGCTGATTTTTCACAGTTTTTTTTAAAAACTCAGTATTTGAACAATATTTGAAAAACTGAGATTTTATACTAAAACTGTGTTTATACCCTACACCACTATATTGGGGAGAGTATTATGTGTTTGTGCGGATATTTGTAACACACAATAAAATACTGGTACTATACCCACCTTTCACTTTGTGAGTCGATTAACCTATGTCCGTCTGTCTCTCTGTCTGTCCGTCTGTGTGTCCATGTAAGCCTAGTGTGCACGCTACACGCAATTTTCTAGATAATTTGATAAAATATGCTCTTTTTTCGACCCAGAGATGAAGTGTATTGAAAATGGTTAAAATCGGTCCATTATATCGCATAGCCCCCATACAACCGTAGCCTCCAAATATGTTTTTTCAGCTCATAAATATGTTAAATGTTTTATTATCTCTACATAAATCAGCGTAACGTGGTTTTATATACGTCTAAATTACACTCCCGATTTTCGTAATGATCGGTCCATATTTGACCCATATATATTTTCCAAGTCCCCTTCGGAAAATCACTTGAAAGTCAAAATTCACTTATAAACACTAGTATCACGATGAAATTCTGCATAAATAACTTTAGTGTAAACGTAACACGCACTGGTGTAGGGTATCATGCAGTCGGCCATTCCCGACTGTACATTCTTGCTTGTTTTATACTAAACCTGTGTTTTTCCACAAAAACTGTGTTTTTCCATAAGAACTTTGTTTTTCCATAAAAACTTTGTTTTTACACAAAAAATGGTTTTTTCCACAAAAATGCGTTTTTCCACAAAAACTGTGTTTTTCTACAAAAACTGTGTTTTTTTACAAATACTGTGTTTTTCCACAAAAACTGTGTTTTTCCATAAAACTGTGTTTTTCTACAAAAACTGTGTTTTTCTACAAAAACTGTGTTTTTCTACAAAAACTGTGTTTTTCTACAAAAACTGTGTTTTCTATAAAAACTGTGTTTTTCTACAAAAACTGTGTTTTACCCAAAAATTTTGTTTTTCTACAAAAACTGTGATTTTCTACAAAAACTGTGTTTTTCCACAAAACTGAGTTTTTCTACAAAAACTGTGTTTTTCTACAAAAACTGTGTTTTTCCACAAAAACTGTGTTTTTCCACAAAAACTGTGTTTTCAACAAAAACTGTGTTTTCAACAAAAACTGTGTTTTTCTACAAAAACTTTGTTTTACCCAAAAATTTTGTTTTTGCACAAAACTTTGCTTTTACACAAAACTGAGTTTTTCTACAAAAACTGTGTTTTTCGACAAAAAATGTGTTTTTCCAAAAAACTGTGTTTTTCCACAAAAACTGTGTTCTTCCACAAAAACTGTGTTTTTCCACAAAAACTGTGTTTTTCCACAAAAACTGTGTTTTCAACAAAAACTGTGTTTTTCTACAAAAACTTTGTTTTTCTACAAAAACTTTGTTTTACCCAAAAATTTTGTTTTTGCACAAAAATTTTGCTTTTACACAAAAACGATTCTGTTTAAAAACAAAATCAGAAAAACTGTGACTTTACACAAAAACTGAGTTTTTTAAAAAGAAAATTTTGTTTTACAGAAAACTCAGATTTTACACAAAAACTCATTTTTGAAAAAAAAAACTGTGCTTTTACACAAAATCTTAGTTTTAGCACAAAAACACAATTATTATACAAAAACTATGTTTTTATTCCAAAATCCTGATTTATAATGAAAAAGATTTTTTTATGCAAAATTAAGATTTTACACATAAATTCGATTTTACACAAAAACTTATTTTTTGCACAAAAACACAATTTTTACACAAAAACTCTATTCTTAACAAAAGCTTTAATTTAAAAAATATTTCATTTTCTATACATTAATACTTTAATGGTTTTTTGGGTATTCCCTCAAAAGTAATCACACTGAACTCAACCATAGTTCATCTCATACAGACCAAAAATATGAAGAAGAAAAGAAAAATTTGTATTATAATATGACCATGTGCTGGAGAAGGACTATGATTTATTTATGATATTTTCAAAAGTTAACACACTCGTTTATTTTGATGTTGCTTTATATTTTATTTGTGATTTTTTTCCATTTTATTTTTGGTTGTTACCAAATAGAAATGTCTTTTAAAAAGTTTATTCATGCCAGCTTTTTTATGCTGATTGGTCTTTTATGATTCCTTATGTATGTATCGCAAATTGTGCTTATTTCTTTCTACATACATAGTTATATGCAAACATATACATACATATGTATGTAAATATGTATAGTAGGTACATATGAGGGCTTGACTGGTTATGGGTTTTTATTTTATTTCCATTTCCTATTTTACTGATTTTTTTTGTTCATATATAGCCAAACATTGGGCATTACTCAATGGTATATGTTTTTTCATTATACAGTTCAGTTAAAGCTTAATATATGAAAAAAAAGAAGCATAGAACTTGAAGTATGAGCTGTTGAAATCTTGTCCTAGGGGTGCTTTTATCCTTTCGATTTATGTGGTCATTCATGAAATTGCCTTATTTTAAGCAATAGAAATCCAATAGAATTAATATAAAATATACATACAAAAACATTCGTTTTTATTTTATTTCATTTTATTTTGATTTGAATACATACATATACACTCATGTACATATTTTTGTTTTGAATGACCGGTTTGTATTTGGGATTTCTATTATTTTGGGGCAATTTAATAGTTAGTGTTTTAGTAGTATGATATTTAGCATATAATAGTCATCATATTGATCAAGATTGATCTATGAATATTCTGTTTAAAAACCTATAAATTTTTAAATTTTGTGCAAACGTTGGCAGTTTCAAGAGAGTTAATGGGATGGGATATGAACTAAGACTTGGAAAAACTAATCAACCTACAAACTGATGTTAAATTTAGCTTTCTATTAGTCGAAATATCATTAAATGTCAATCCTAATTTTTCGTACTTTTATTTTATATGAAAATTTGTTTTATAAACCTTTGATAAATTATAACAAATAACACAAAGAGTTATGATTATAAATAAAATTTTCTAGAAAAAGGTTTGTTCAACAATCTAATATTTTAGTGAAATAATTGTTTATATTTCTCACATACAACACATTTTTTTTCCTTCAAAATTCCAATTAAGTTTATGGGTATAATCAAAATCTCTTTGGCGCAAAAGAAAACAGTTTCCTTTCTTATTTTAAATTCAAAACTCGTCGTGTACACTATCTCTTCAAAATAATTTTAATAATTTAATTGTTATATCTATCTACTGTCTTTGAACTGCTGGTGTCAGTCTCTTCGTCTGTCGTTTTCTTTTCTGTTCATCATTTTGTCTTGGTAGTATTTGCTACTTTTTCGCTCTTTGTACGCTGCTTTGCCTCTTCATTTCCCCAGTTTTCCTTTTTCCGTTTAGTGGTTTGAATTAACTTTCTTTTGTAGTCTATATAAAAAACATTTTTGCCATTTAGTTATTTTTAATGAAAATGTTTAGCACAAAATAGCAAAAGAAAGAAAAAAAAAACAACGCGAAGAAAAAGTAAAAAGACAAGTAGCAAGCAGTATGATATTCATGCTAAACAACGTTTTGTATGCTTAAGCGCAGTGGCTCATAAAATGTAACTATGTAAACATGTTTACAATCTAGTAGACGTAATAATGGCGTTAACTTCCGATGTTGTATAGTATGATTTGCTTAGTTAAAAAGATATAACCACCAACAACTATCGGCACTGGTACTAGCACGAAGTAGCGGGGTATTATGATAAGTCTTTAACCAGCTCGTACATACATACAATACCTTCAAACTATGCTCATTTTACCTGGTATCATGTATATACTTAGTATTTGCTTTAGCTTCGTTATAATATAAATTTTTAGTGACAATAGAGTCAACATTTCGTTAATGTATGAAGACGATACAACGATAAAAAAGAACGAATTAAATACAGTTGTGTGGTGAATTTTTTTTTTGAGCAATTTCAAAAAAACATGAATTGAAATTAAGGAATTAATTGTGACAACGGAAGGATGTGTGGTGTGACAACATTTAAGTTAGGAATTTAGTTTAGTTGGTTGAGGAAAAGTTATTTAATGTAATTTAAGAGTTAAATTCCTTTAGTTTGGTAAGGGAAAATCTTCTAAGTATTTCCATTATTTTATGAAAGAATCTATAGAAATTTCTATAAAGAAAGAATTGATAGAAATTTCTTATGGTCAATTTTAGACCGATCCACTTAATATTTTACAAAGATTTTGGTTTCAATTAAACTTGTTATGTCGAATATTAATGCTTTCTAAGACTTATATGAATGCTTTGACCCAATATGGTACGATGCTCACATTATTTGAGAGAAAGATAGATCCTATAAAACTAGTTCATGACTCGCTATAGTGGTATTTTTAAGCCAATTTTCCCATATACAATTTTAGTGTTCTAGCTTTTATAGATTCGCAGATATACGAATTTTAGTTTTAATTTATATGGGAGGTTCCACGCCCACTTTTTGTAATTCTCCAATTTATTACCCAAATGTTCACATGGATGACAAAGTTGTTCGTGCAAAATTTGAGGATTCTAGCTCTTATAATTTTCCAGAAATATGAATTTGTGTGTTTTATTCATATTAAGGGTGCCACACCCCTTATTGCTAGTCCACAAATTTATTCCTCAAATGTTAACATGGATGACAAAGTTGTTCGTGCGAAATTTGAGAATTCAAGCTCCAATGACATAATATAAATATATTATTTTTTTGTATTTAATTCATATGAGAGGTGCCACGCCCCCTATTTCTAATTTGCCAATTTATTACCCAACACATGGATGACAAAGTTGATCGTTAAAAATTCAAGAATTCTAGCTCTAAGCGTTTTCCAGATATTCACATTTTTGTATTTAATTCTTATGAGAGGTTTCACGCCCCCTAGTTTTAGGCTTCCCATTTTTCCTTCTAATTATTTATATGGATTTCAATGTTGCCTATACAAACTTTTAGAATTCTAGCTCCAATACTTTCCCAGATATACGAATTTTTTTATTGTATTCATATGGGAGGTGCCACGCCCCTATTCCTACTCCGCCAATTTATTACCCAAATGTTCACATGGATGACAAATTTGTTAGTGCAAAATTTGAGGATTCTAGCTTTAAGCGATTCCTAGATATAAACATTTTTGTATTTAATTCATATGGGAGGTGCCACGCCCCCTAATGCTAGTCCTCTCATGTTTCCTTCAAATATCTTTATGGGTGTCAAAATTGTCCACACAAATTTTGAGGATTCTAGTCGTACCATATTCCGAGATATTCGTGTTTTGAGGAAGGGGGCACTTCTCCCACTTGCAATTTAAAAATAAAAAGTAGCCTATTGTTCCTTCCAAATATAGAGAACATACAGAAGATCGCTTCAGTGGTTTAGCCTCCTATAAGGCACAAATAAACAAATAAACAAACATACATTGATTTTTATATATATAGAAGATACTAAAATAATTTTCGCTTTTTTTATAAAATTTATAAACAATTTCACCACTAGTATTTCTATAATTTTTCACACAACTGTATGACCCGCATACACGTGCCATCTAGCTAAAGGATTATAAACACTGACAAACATTCTTGGGTGGGTATTAGGAGAATTGACTACCTTGAAGTTAAATACAAAAATCACACAGATATACGAGTATTATACAAATTAATGGTTTTGTACATAAAAATGTTTTTATTTAAAAGTTCTAATATAATTTTCTTAAGAAAATCTTTGATAATTTAATGATTTTACCTTTCTTGTTAATGTAGTAGCTTTTTATATGTATATTTGTTTTCTCATATGTGGTCGTTATAAATATATGTATATAGAGACTTACATATATATGAAAAAGTAATACATAAGTAGGTATAAATATAAATGCGGGTTGATAAATACTTAATGAAAATATAAATTGGTCTATACAGACATAAACTAAGGCAGACTTGAAAATTACCTTTAAATCAATTGCTTAAATGGTGTTAAATTTATGTAGAGAAAATTTTCGTTATATTCTTTACTTTACTTTTGCTGTAATCTCTACTTGGTAAACACCATTATGTTTATAGAAAGTTTTCCTCAGTTCTACATTTATATAAAATTCGCATTGAATTCTTTCTATTTTGATCTAATTGATAACGAAAAATTACTTATTTATATATGAAAATTACATAGAAATAAAAACTTTTTCAAACCACCCTCGTACTTAATATACTTAAAGGCTCATTTCCGTTAAATGTTAGAATGTATGTCGCAAGTACTTTTGAAATATAAAGATGTGTATAGGTGGTAATGGTTGCATGTGTTTATGATGATTGTATTTAGATATACATACATATGTGAGTATGTGCTATGTATGTTTGTATGTAGTACTCTACTCATAAGAAAACTGTATTTGAAATAGAAAAAGAAATCTAAAAATACTTTTATTTCATTTATTAATGTTAGTGCGAATATTTCTCTTTTATAGACAGATGTATGTATGTATGTCTGTGAGTAGTTGGTTTATACATATTTGTGCTTTTTGCCTGCTAAGCTTTTATGTTTTTGTCTAACATTTGTTTAGTGCTTCGGTATCCGTAAATGTCTTTGTCCTTTTGATTATGTCGTTTATACATTCACAGACATCCCTGAACACTCACACATACTCTCTCGAACCCCACAAACGTGTAAAACAATGACTCATTAAGGCTCATCTAAATTCTAATGAGATTCAGTAACCATTAAAAAGGGTTTTCTTTTCATTTGTATTTTTCTTTTCCTTTTTTTTTTTGTTGTTTTGCCTTTTTCAGTTAGTTTTCCTTTTTGCTATTTTGTTTTTATTGTTGTTATTTTTCTATTTGTGTTAAAGTTAGTTTTCTCTGCTTTCGTCGTCAACTTTTGTTTTCGTCTTTTTTTTTACAATTTTTCTTATTTATACAAACTCTCATACATACACATATTGTTTTTAAGTTTTCTAGCTTTTACTGCTTCATTAAGTATTTTGTTTTCACAAATTTAGCAATTTTTATTCTTAAGTTTTTTTTTTCTATTTTTGTTATATTTTCATAGAAATGTAAATTTTGTGCAAAAGTTGCTGTTTTTGAGTTTCTTGTTTTAAGTACGAGGTCGTTGAATTAAAGATGTTTAACTTAAAGTGGTCAAACATTGTTTAAGGCAAAGTTAAGACAAACTTTATTTTGAAGAAGGGAAAAATATATAAAATTAAATGGGTCTAGACAGATTTTTGACGACAAGCGAAAGCGTTAATATATGTAAATGACATATGAAAATGTGTGTGTGTGTTTTTTAGCAGGTTTTTCACTTGGGGCAATTATTATTTTAAGAAAATATATTTTAGAGGAGAAGACCTTAATTATTATTAATTTGGGTTGGCTTCTGTGAGCAGACGTTGATCCTTAATTTGATTGCTGGTTGGATCTGTTATTGAAGTGCGCACGGATCTGTAGTGTTTAGAGACATGTTCTGGAATTTTCTACCTTTTGAGTGCAAATTAATCAATTGGATCAAAAATCAATCATTTTTTAGTAGCACTATTAGCTTTTAGTGAATCATGACCTTAGTCGTTGCAATAGGGGAATGGGGTATGTTTAGTTATTAAGTGATGAGACCCTCAATATGAGTCAGATTTAGTTGGATTTGTTAAAGTACACATCAAAGTCTAGAGTGAGGGGACCTCGTTACCCTAATAATAATGCTCAAACTATGAAGGGCGTGGTTTTGGAGACAGCATTCAGATATCGCAAACACAAACTGACCATCTGCTACTTTCTGTGGATGTAAAAATTATTAAAAAATAGTTTATTATATTTTTACTACTTCTTTTTAAATCTTTAAAAACTTTATAAAATATTTATTTTGCTACAACTTTAATTATTTAAACTACTTAACTTTGCAATTTCAACATTAAATAAAACTCTTTGCAAGAAATAACATACTTCTATAACCATAGTTACAAATACACAGTATGTATTTAATAATAACTCATATGTAAATTTATAACAAAATAAAAACAACATATTGAAAAGAAAATCAGTTTTAAATACTTTAGTTTTTCTATTTATGCCATATTAAGCGTAAGTACTTGTTCTACTTAGACTTTGTATAGACAACACACTTAATCTAGAGGATACAAAACAAAATAGAGTTGTATGTAAATAGTAGTCAGTAGTAGTGCGGTAGTATAAATTATTCAACATTTAAAGGAAGCATCAAATTACAGATTGTCGGTAGAGGAAGAATTTAAAAATTAAAAATACATGTATATGTCTACATGTATATTGGCAGAAAAAAAAAAACAGTAAAAGTTGTGAAGAAATGCATAAAAATATAATCAGTAAAAATATTTAATAAATCCCGCAGTTAAGGGTCTCAAGAAGATCTGAATCTTGTTAGATGTTAACTTATCTCAGACTCCACAGCCAAATATAACTCTTGAATGCGAATATCATCAAAAATTGGTAATAAGTATAATAAAACTATGATTTAAATTATATCTGTTACAGAATTTACATAAAAAAGTTTGTTGGGTTATTGAAAAGTTATATAAAAACAAGCTTATATATAAACACAAACATGTACATATATATTGTTATACTGGATTTATGATTAATATATACAAGACGTTAAAATCGTTATTACAGGCTACAATCTAGATGTCTTCATATATCTAAAAGATACACAAACCTTCATGCCCAAGTATTTCATTCGGTATCTGTTTAAGTATACTGTAGTGTAATAGTAGTTGTAGTAGTAGCAAAACTTAATTAACTCATTAAAAATTCTAGTTTTTTTTTCTTTTTATTTTTACTCTTTTTGTTTAAGTTATACGCGCGTCTCCCTCTGTGTATAAGCCAAAAGGATGTAAAACAACTAAAAAGGGTAAAGGTTTTTTTTCAACTTTGTTTTTTGTTTTGTTTTCCTTCATTCTTTTATAATAGCATATACAAAAAGGATATTAAAGGAAGTGTTGTGTTTTTTTTCACTTTTCTTGATGTTGTTGTTGTTTAATTTTATATAACATTTATATTTGTATATGTGTAGATGTATAAATAAATCCGTATATACATATAAATATAAATAAATATAAGTAGATGTAAGTAAAGGTGCAAATTGTATTGTGTACTGTATATATACATATACGAGGTCTGGTGAAAAAATGCATACATAAACTGCATTTTTTTGGATTTGTGTTTTGTGGAAAACTGATTCTGATTCTGAAATTACAGAGGGAATATTTGTGGAAAATCCTCTAGCTCTATCGTGCTTTCAAGAGACAGACAGACAGACGGACGGACGGACAGACATGGTTAGATCATGTTAGAATTTAATAAGGACTCAAAATATTTATACTTTTGAGGGTCTATGACGAATATTTCGATGTGTTATAAACGGAATATGTATAAAAAGTGCAACAATATCCAAGAGCATATTGACATAAAGTCCCTGGCTTAAGGTCAACGAAACCAGTATATCCATGCGCTCTGTAGAAGGACGGCTATATAACAAATATAATATATACTAAAGTTAAGATCGCTTCTATCCGAGAATATAGCAACTCTTTCTAATACAACAAGTGTCATAATATCCATGGATACTATGACACTGGGCATGTTATCAAATTATAGACTCACTTTGGTTTAAAAGTCTTTCACAGTGCACCCTCAAATGTTTTTTATATGTTTAACAGATTTTTATTTATATAGATACAACATTAAACGTAAGTGAGTTAATGTGCCTGAGCTGGAATACTTTTCTCATATCCTTGTACATATTTTTATAGGTATGTAACTGAGTGTTACGTTATAGCAAAGCTTTATGTCGAACCCCTTTTAACATTTAAAGCTCTTTTTATAATCCGCGTATTTATGACATTTTTTCTCCCATTTTACCTACAACTTTTTCTCCTGACTTAAGGCATTATACGTGTATTTGCACAAATATGTATGTTTATATGTCTGTATGTATGCATGATTGTTTCTGAGTTTTATTTTACATTTTACCTTATTTCCGCTTTTGCGTTTTTCCTTGTGACTTTACAGACGTACATATGTATGTATGTACGTTAAGTTTTTTATGCTGCTTTCATTATATCGCACATTTTTAAACAATTGCTATTTTGGCTTCAATTAGTGACGCAGTTGTTATCATTAATTCTTATGTAGAACATTATGCATATATACATACATATGAACATTATATGTATATATGGATGTATGTGTAACTATGTATGTGTCCTCATGTAAATATCATGTCGATATTATGCAATCAAAAAGTTTTTTTTGTGCATAAACTACAACTCTATTAAATTTATTGAAAGCAAGGGCAGGTGATCGTCTTTATTTAAATGGCTTAAAATTTCAGATTTCCCATTTTTTAAATTATGTAAATTCTTATTTTCTAAGAAAAATTTTGATGTACTTATACATATAAATTTGACAAAAAAATATGCTTATGTATTAATGACAGCTACGCATTTACATTATCTATCACTTACTTTTTTAGTTATTAACAAAATAAATTATTTATTTGTAAGAAAAATGTGGTTTATGTACGATTTTATTACACGCATGTATGTATATAAGTATGTGCATATCTACATGTATTTGTATATAAATAGGTATGTTAAAATTATTGTAAAGTTTGTATGTATTATAATGAAAATATTACAAAATCACTATTTTACACTTGCTGTAGATTACTTATCAAAAAGGAGAGGAGGAGAGCACAAACTACATATAAGTCTAAACATTAAGCTATATTATTGAAATGAAACGTCGTTATAGCAAACTTATTTTTCTACTTTGGCCTTACAAAACTTTCTTTAGAAAATAATGTAACAGAAATTAACCTACAAGTCGGAGAGAGGAAATTGAAATTGTAACTGAGGAAACAATAAAAACCGCAGCTACTATGAAATCAACATCAACTCGATTGATTTACAATAATGGCTGCCATTTATGCTTCAGTGATCATAAAGTGGTCATAAAATGTGACGACGTTTGTTACTACGATATACATACAAACTAAAGAACTAACGAAGTCTTAACTATGTAATGGCTTTATTGGCAAATAAAGTACAATTTATTTATTTATGTAGACATTATAAATTGTATACATAAATATATATTTTATTTTAAATGATTCTTAATGTTTTGTCCGGATATATTTTAAATGTGTTTGAAGGACGTATAGTTTGCTGTATGGGGTTTTTAAAATATTAAGATATTGATTTGCGGAAATTTTATTTAATAGAAATTGTAAAAAAATTTATAAAAGCCGCAAAGTGTGTGTCTAGGCTCTTTTAATGAGTTTTCAAATGTTAAGGGTTGTGGAGTTGTTAATTGAAATTTTATTTGTAATTCGAATAGCATGTATGAGTGAGTTGGTTAATAGAAAATCATTACCATTGAGCAAATTTTTAAAAAACTGCTAAATTTGTTTATATTTTAGTTTTGCCAAAGACATCGAATTTCATTTCCACTCCGTTATCTATAAGGATCCAAAATATATCTCTCATTTACTACACGCTGTAACAATTTGGAAAAAAAGCGTTCACACATAGAAAAGTTGATATGCATGTGAAACTAGATTTCATTTATAGCAATTCTGCGTACTCCGATGTTTATAATTAGCTCTTATATCCTTATAAAAGGACTTTAAAGCTTAAAGGACTTACAATTACAAACGAACATTTTAATATTTATATGTATTGTATGATGCTAATATTGGTGTCAAACGGAAGCTGGGAATCTGCACATTTTATCTATATTATTTGTTTGACTCACTTGGACAAAAAATCGAAAAAAAAAAAAAAATTAAAAAACGTCTCATTTTTGAAACAAAAATTTTTAACAGCTTTTTTGTGCAAAATTTTCTTTAAGCTTCCATTTCTTTTGTTATCTTGATGAATTGAAATAAATAGTATTATTTTGAATCTTAAGTTCTCAGCTTAATTAGATATTAATAATTATACCATATTTTTTATATAAATTTGGAATTCCATCTTTTGAAATCGTATGTCCTTTAAACTTTAAAGTCCTTTTACAGAGGCATAAGAGCTGATTATGAAAAACTGAATGCACTGAGTTAATACTAGGGATGCCAAACGGGACTGGCTTTTACAAATCCCGGGATTCGGGATTTTGAAAATTGCAATCCCGGGATCCCGGGATATTTCGGGATCCCGGGATTTTTCGGGATCCCGGGATTTTTCGGTATTTCGGGATTTTACGGGATTTCGGGATTACATGAATTTAATTATTTTATATATGAAAATCTTTAAATCATCATATTTGTAAAGAAAATTGTTTAATTTTGTGGAAATTTAACAGACAGAAGATATATTTAAATTAAAACAATCCAATTAATTCCAATTTTTAAATAAAAACTTTCAGAATTGAATAATTTCTGAAACTTTTTAAATACATACTTACTTCCTAAATAAAAATAAATATCAAGTTCCGAAATTAGACATAAGCACTTTTTAAAACCTCATACTGTTCCATGTGAACTAATAATTATAACAGATACCAATTCAATTATTCGAACATCAATTTAGAACCTATTCTTTGAAAAATATTTGGAATTTTACTCAAAATACATATTAGTTTTCGAACATATTATTATATTCGTAGTATTAATTTAAAATTTTAGGTGCATTCAGAATAAGGTAATTTACCTTTACCGGTATCATTCAGATTTGTAGAAAGTTAGAAATGTAAAATCCTCTAGTATTGAAAAATAAAGTTTGTATTCGACTGTGCCGAAATTAAATACCCACCATCAAAATATTGTAATGTATTGATATTAATATCAGCATCAATGTGATTTTCAGAGGAGGTCCAATTAGGTTTTTTTGTGTCAATTTTGTTCCAAATTTGCAGCCCAAATAGAATGAGTCTTCTAACTCGTGTTTTCAGCTTACAGACACAGAATGTGTATACTTTTTGGGTCGGTCTACGACCAACATTGCAATGTGCTAACAAGTAAAAAGTTATAGTTGGGCGAAGCCTACCATACCCTACACCAGTTATAAAAATAAAATGTGATTTATTGTTCATAATAAAGCATCTAAGTTGAATTGTACCTTGCCTCAGATATAATTTAGCTATTTTTTGTTGAATAAAATTGTGTACATTTAAGTCATATTTCGAAGGGGGCTTTGCATAGGGGCTAGGGTCAAATGAGGCCGCATCATCAAAAAATACATCAGGGTCATGAAGGCTAGTATAGAACTTGGTTTTGCAGCTTTTTGTTGAGTTACGAGTATATTGAACATAATTATGAACTTAAAAACCCTATTTGGGGGGTTCAGTTGTATGGGGGCTAGGTCAAATATTGGACCGATTTTATTCATTTTCAATAGGATCCGTCTCTAGTACAATAGAAGATCATGCAAAATTTCATTGAATTATCTTCAAAATTGCTGTAGTTTGATTACAAGGTTTACACGGACGGACGGACAGACGGACGGACATAGCTAAATCGACTCAGAAAATGATTCTGAGCCGATTGGTATACTTTAAGGTATAGGACCAATATTATTGTGTGTAACACACATCAGCACAAACCCAATATACCCTCTCCACTAAAGTGGTGTAAGGTATAAAAACGAAGTGAATAAATAAATTTATATGTGCTATGTGTATGGACTCATACCACTTTAAAAAATAAAAGGTTCAAATATGTATAAAATTAGCTCTGCGGAATTTTGTTTTGCATGAGTCAAAAATAAAATAAGATCGTAATTTTCAAATTAATGAAAATTATGGCTCAAAAAAAGAAAATAAAAACAGTTTTTTGAAACAAATCCTAATCCCGAAAAAATCCCGGGATTTATCTTCCAAATCCCGGGATTCGGGATTTGCCAATCCCGAAAAATCCCGGGATTTTCGGGATCGGGATTTCGGGATTGGCATCCCTAGTTAATACTAATGGTCCACAGTTTCTTGTACATGTAGATTTTTTCGTGTGTGAAAATGACTGTTGCACGGTGCTACAAGACTGGCATAATACAAAAACACTTTATCTCTTTACATGAATTGTTTAAAAAGAAGATGGAACAATTTTCGATAAATTACACAGGACGACAAAATTTGAAAAAAGTCGAGATCTTGACCCAATTCTGGCTCATTATGAGACGTTTTAATAGCGCCAAAACGACTTTAGTTGTAAATGTTGTATGGGATTCTGTCAACTTTAAAATACCATCCGTCATATCTTCTTTCTTCTTCGATATTTCTTTATCTAAAGCTTGAAAACTCATGTTTTTCGATATATTCATGGTATTTATACCCTACACTACTATATACTACTATTATGATTTGTAAATATTGTTTATAATGAACAAAATATTGGATCTAAACCTGCTTGACGATGTTTCAATCCAATCAAAATCACTTTCCGATTCGATTTAATGATATCTGTCCATCAACGGATGATATCTCAACAATTACAGCAGAAGTTTAAGCAATTCAGGTATGTATCAATGTATAAAGTTTTGGTGAAGATATCCTGAATAAAGAAGAAACTATGTTATAACGTCTCGACAGGTAAAAAAATTCCGTTGTTTTCTAATTTCAGAACACAATATCTCGAATCCCAGATGTGATGAAGAAATTATGAGGCAAAATTCGGATGCAGCGCAGCTCAATCCTTAAGCTATCTAAAGGATTGAGCTACTTTGGTTTCTTTGTCGGACTGTGTTATCTATTTGCAGAACTTTCCTATATTAATTCATAAAAAATTCCCCTTTAATTATTTGCTTATATAAAGCTTTCACAAAACTCTCTGTTTAAGGTGAATTACTCTTAAAATTTTTGTTTGTGAAAAAATTGTTATTAAAAACTCTTCTGCAAATAAAAGCATGTATTTTCTATTTAAAAAAAAAATCGTTTGCTTTATAAAGATTACAAATAAAAAGTATTTTAAATTCATTAATTAGTAAATTTAACATAAATTATTCATTTATATGTACATGTCCTTGCTAAATATTCAAAATACAATTTCCCTCCAACCTACAGTTAACTAAATTCAATTGCAATAATTCAAAGCCTATTTTTTTAATTTTCATAAATTACAAATAGGTAAGTACTGCTAACAAGAAATTAACTTATTTCTGCAACTTTTAATGTTGAAAAATAATAATTTCTGAACTAATGTCATGGTTAAAATATAAAGCAAAAATTATATGTAATTTTAACTGAGAAAGCAAAGACAAAGTTATACAAATTATAAAATATAATAAATTATACACTTTGGCAAGTGAAACAAAACCTACAGAATGTTATGAACGTTTTCCTTTAAAATTGCTAAAAAAAACATAGTTAAATGAAAAATATATACATACATGTATAATTACATATACATATGAACACAGTCAATGTAAAATAAATTTCATGACATTTCAACATGTATTAACAAAAATATCACTCATACCACTAGTAGTCCACATTACGAATTAATTGATATTTTTTAGTACTAGGATCTGATAGTGAGACAATATTATGCTTTTTATTCTAGATTAAGACTCATGTTTAGCTGTGAGAATTCTTCCCACTATAGTGTATAGGAAAAAGTATAACTACTACATTTAATGTACCAGAGAAAAAGAAAAAACCTTAAACTTCCGCAACAAAACATACAAAACCGTATAGTATAAAATCAAGAGTTGAAAGAAATTTTAAAACAACTACGCACAGTTGAGCAACATTGTGGCAAATGTAAAATATGTAAAAATTACATGATGCACACAAACTTTTTTACATACCCTACTCCAAACACATGCGTATATTTGCACACAGTTCCTTCTGTGTACAGCAATGTAACACATTTCCATCATATACATATGTATGTATGTATGTATGCACAATTCAGGCAATTCAATATTTTATTTTCTTTCACTTACATACTATGCTTCTCCTTTCCACTGCCATATAAGAATTTTTGTCTTTTTAGAAACTAGTAACTGGTGAAATGCATGAATGACTTTGAAACCATATTTACCAAAACCCTTCATAACTTTATATGCGCTACCAATATTCCCTTCACTCGTTTTTTGTCTTTCCTTGCTTTAGTGTGTTGCGTTATATTTACGACATATTTGCAATAGAATTCTTTACCCTTATGAATTGCACAGTCAGAGTAGTGATTGTGAATTATTGTAAGTTAAAGGAATGAAGTGTACTTGTGTGTGTGTGTGAATATTTTCATTTCCATGAAACGTTTAGTTTAAACGCATAAACGTTGAAAGTTTCCTTTTAATTTTCTATGCAAACGCACACACACGCTTCCTCACTCTCTCTCTCGCTCTCTCTCGAGTTTAACAAATGTTCAAATATTTTCTTTTGTTTTTACAATTCAACTGAATTTTATTACACTTTTGTAGTTGGGTACATATGTATGTTTGAATGTATGTATGTGTAATATTGCAAGTGTTCCTGTTGTTCGAGATGACTGTCCCAGAACAGTGATTTTTAATATTATTTGGTATTATTTGGGTTTACAGAATTAGCTGTATATGTATTGTCATAGTTGTATTAATTGCATATCTATGGCTCTTCAAACAATATCTCCCTATTTTAACTGATCCCTCAAACGGAGTATGGCACTAGATTGTACGACAACATTTTATTTCTATTGCAATTAAATTACAAGTAAAATTTTCTCTAAAAGATCACGCACGTTATCTGGAAACAACACATATATTTACATATCACATATTCTGTGTCATTTCAAAAGTTTAAATTACTTGTTAAGGTTTTGTGCTAATAAAAAGGTTCAAAACTATAAGATACTGAAGAGACTATCATATTAGATCTAGTTTACTTTTTATCTCTGCATTAGAAAATAAACATAAGCCAAAAATAAATATTTAATTTTGTATCCACCAAATAAGAAAGGAATTCCGTCTAAGAGAGTTACTTTGACTCCTTTAAAAACCGTTGGGACACTGCAAGTGTGTGCTGCAAAATGTTGTTGTGTTCCAAAGTATATATGTGTGTGTCAAAGCAGAAGTAAGAGTATGGTTTTTGAATATATGTGTAGAAAACGTGTACTTGAAAGAAGAAAAACCACGATATGTTTCTTTTTGGTTTTATGATGTATGATTGCTAAATAACAGGAGCGTAGATCAAAATTTGGCAATTAAGAACACTGAAACTAAGAACATGCTTGTAAAAGCATAAATTGATCTATAGTTTTCATTCGAACTTTCAACCTAATTCGTTTTCGTTTTACTGTTTGTTTGTTTGAAAGAATGACCTTAAAAATGTTATTAGGAAAAACGCATATTCAAATTTCATGTTTTTGGTTTTGTTGCCACTTGCATCAAATTCATATAACGTGATTTCAAACTAATGGGAGAATTTTCTTTATCTTATATCTATACACGCCTGGTACCAAATTTACACCAAATTTTTCAATAACATCCGTTGTCAAGTATATAAATACAACAACAACATGTAATGTAGACCACGCAACTTTGTCAACATTGCAAAAATTCATTGTCGCAATCTAAACTTTATGCACATTCGTTGTCTAAAAGTTAACAAACGTGGTAAGCTCAATATGCGTTGTAAATAGTGAGCATACTACGTTTGTTAACATTTAGACAACGGATGTGCATAAAGTTTAGATTGCGACAACGAATTGTTGCAATGTTGACAAAGTTGCGTGTATATTTTTTTCCTCTGTGTGTAAATAAGTAGCACGATAAGTCAACATCCTTAGACGATGAGCTCTTATACTTATAACAATACTAGGATACTAATACTTAGACTGTCGTTAGGCTTCTGTTACTATTCATTATCTATTTAATACCAAAGTTTGACGAGATTCTTATATTCGAATCTTGTTCGTTTTCTCTACTAATACACAAATAAATTGTTATCTCTTATCTATTATCATTTCGAGTCTTGTTACGATTCCTCTACAAGAAACTCACAAAAATTTTATTGAGCCCTTTTAGCGAAAACTTTCAAACCACAAACGCTACTGTTAATCTTCCGTTTGCATATAGTTTTGCAAAATATTCAAGCATGCCAAAAAGTTCTTGATTAACATTTCTCTTTAAATGGAAAATACTTTTATATTATTTTATTTTTCTTATAGTTTTTGTTGTAAATACAATTTTCGCTTCGCTTATTTAACTAAATGTAAAATAAATAAATAAAATATAAAACATATAACAGCAGCAAATACAGCAAATTGCATAAAATATAGAACATGAATAGATACTAACAAGCATTTGCTTATACATACATATACATATAACTAGAAAAACATACATGAACATACGTTAGACCGCCTTAAATTTTGATGGAGTTAAAAAACATAAACAGATTTTAATATGAATTTTAACAGAAGCACTAATATTTAGAATAAAGAGTCTATAATATATTAAGGATTACAGATGATTTTAAAGTCCATAAATATTTTCGCAGGAATAATACCGAAAAAATACATCTAGGCCACTAGATGTATTGCTTTACCAGACTCTCTAGAGGGAATCGAAACACTACCTACTGCCTACGGAGGCATCCACTTTATATATATACTTAATTCTATATCTTAGATCTTTTCATAAACCAATTTTTCTGCAGCTATCTAATATCTTCGTTAATGAAAATAGTTACATAGAAATTTGTATTCATAAATAAACATAAAATATAACAAATTTCATCTAAACCACCTACTTTTATTTTAACTCCTTCCAACTTTTCATATTCATTAATTATAGTTTAATACATATACAATATTATAGATGTATACATGTGTTAAAGGATGTATTTATTTGTACTAAACAGTATATCTGTATTATTATGGAAATGGAAATCAAATGTATTCATATGCTGGAATAAATATTAAACATACTTAGGCATGTACGTGATAGGAATGAAAATTAATTTAAAATTAATTTTAATAAAAAATATTCTAATAATTTTCAAATATATTAATCAAAACTCCTTATTTCGATTCGAAAGAAAAAGCTTTCAAAACACCATGTGTTTAACATAAAAATTCGAAAATTTTCGCTTTCGAATCGAGTTTTATAGGAAACCCCCTGAATTGGAATGGCACAAAATATATAAAAAATCTATCAAAATTCTAAATAAACACAAATTTTTCGAAATTTCACATTAAAAGAATTTTTCGAAACAAATAAAAGTCGAACGGAGCAAGGTCTGGACAATAAGGCGAATTAGGCAAAACATCCTATAGCTTTAATAGATATTGCAATACGCTACCTAACGTTGTCATGATTTCCTACCAAAGTCTGGTCAGATTTCAACAGTCCGTGGAACAAGAGGTTTTCATGTCTGGGTATTTATCACAAAATTTTTCTATCATATTCTAGCCAGATTTCAACAGTCAAAACCCTGAGACCAAGTTTTACTTTTCTAAAGCATTCAACCGAGCTGAATCCTATACCTTCATTCTAAATACAAGTTTCAAATAGATATTGCAGCACGTAACCCAATGTTGTCATGATTTTCTATCAAAGCTTAGCCAGATTTCAACAGTCCGTGAAATATACGTTTTCAAGTCAGGGAATTTTTCGCTGCCTATTTCCTATCAAAGTCTGGCCAGATTTCAACAGTCCGTGAAATATACGTTTTCAAGTCAGGACATTTTTCGCTGCATATTTCCTATCAAAGCCTGGCCAGATTTCAACAGTCCGTGAAATATACGTTTTCAAGTCAGGGCATTTTTCGCTGTATATTTCCTATCAAAGTCTGGCCAGATTTCAACAGATTTTTAAAATTTGCTCTTATAAAAATACTTTTTGAATTGCTTAATAATCTGCTGAAATATCATACGTTGAAGTTGGTTGATGGATAGACATCGTTAAATCAAACTAGAAAGTGGTTTTGAGTTGATTGAAACATTCTCTGATAGATGTGGATCCAGTATTTTTGCTCGTTGTCTTAGCTCTGTTATAACTTCTTAAAAAGGGCCAAATATTGATTTTTTTTAAACTTAAGGACACGATATCTTGAATTCCAGAAAAAAATAAACAAAGTAAAAATCTGTCAAAGATTTTCTTAAAGTATAAAATATGTATATTGAAGCACTACGTTTTCAAAATTTTTGTTTTTTTATATTCAGATCTACCTCGTATAAGTACTTCATAGAAAAGTATTTTACATTATAGTGTATGTGTGTGTGTGTATATATTTTGAAAATTGTGGCTGCCAGAACAACCATTCAATTTAAGCTTCTTTTGTCTATATTTAAGACGCGACGTTATGGTTTGAATTCTGATATTTTTACTAAAATTTTCTTTAGGTTGTTGTTGCTGTCGGTAGACTACTATAATTTCTATGTTAAACTACACAAACATTTATAGTATGTATGTATACAAAAGCAAACAAAATGAAATATTTTTGCTGATGTTGCTGTTAAATCCTTACCCTAAATAATTAGCACTATTCAGGAAAGGAATTGTGTTTGGAAACTTTAATATTTATGTTTATGGTTTAGACGTACATATATACATATATACGTAAAAATATACATACATTTTTATAAGAATGTTTATGATTGTTGAGTGTTGTAAGGAAGAACATACACACTTTCATATGTATATGTATGTACAAAGGACACATATTGTGCGTGTATTGCATTTGTTAAGTTTTGCTGTAACAGGAATGTTTATAAAGTTTTCTTAACTTCTCTACTGTAGACATAGATTTTCTTTTACCCGTTACTTTTTGTTGCCAGTGTTTAATCCAACTTTAAGTCTCTTAGGTATTTATTGGTATAAAAAAATTATATTATTAAATTTTGTCATTGTTTTAACTAATAATTTTTGCTTTAAGTTATTTTAATAATGTTAATAAATTTTGTTTATTTTCTATTTATTTGCAGAACAATTTCACATTTTCGTTGGTGATCTAAGTTCAGAAATTGAAACTCAACAGTTACGTGAAGCTTTTACACCATTTGGAGAAATATCGTAAGTATTGAATGAAAACAAAAAATATTTAGGGAAATTGTTAAATTATAATTTTTCAATTTAGGTTAATGTCTATATTTTCCTAAATATGTGTAACTTTTTCCTATTTATACAATTTTATTACTATGTACAATACTCTAGGGAATTAAAATAAATTCCTTTCCGGTAAATATATAGTATAGGCTTTAAATCAAATTTAAACTTTAATTAACAATACACCCAATTCCTCCGTAATGCAAATAGCTTAATATTACCTGCTTCCAATTCAATTAACCCAATATATCTCCCCTTGTAGTCTTAATTTCTAAGTCTTGATTTTTTACATACAAAAATTATGATTATGATGCTATACATTAAATTAAACAACTTCTATTTATTGATAAAAGTAAAGAAACGAAATCTTTAAAAATTATCAAATATAAACCTTTTCATTATATCTAACCACCCGCTTTCCACCCACCCAATATCCTTTCAACAAAACGCCTTACTCTCTTGTTTCTTTACATTCAATTACACAAAATATCAACCCTCCGAAAAAAAAAATAAAATATTTAGATTTTATATGTATTTATTCAACAGCACATTTAGACAAAGAAAACAACAAGTAAAATGAAACGAAACGACATTACACATCCTACTCATCATGGTGAAAGTAAATAAAGCGTGAATGGAGACGCCAGCAACTAGACAATCCGTTGCCAACATTATCATAATCAACACCTTCGTTAACACCATCCGCATAAATACATACATTCATCTATCCATCCATTCTCATCTACAGAGTTTAACAGCTAACCGTCCCAGGCTAAAGGAAATATTTAGACAATTTTTAGTTGTTCAGAGTATGAATGAAGATGTTTGTGGAATAATGATGTGAACAGTAAAAATGTGTGAGAAAAAACGAAAACGAGGAATTCATATTTATATACATACATATGTATATAAGTATAATCATAAGAATTCATTTAATATTTGTTTCTTTTCGTTGATTAGGAAAATCTATTCACATGTAAACTGTTGAAAATTTAGATGCATACCTACATACATTTTTCGATATTTAACGAGGGTATTGTGAAAATTTAGTAGAAGTTAAGATAACTAGTAGTAGTGGGAATCACAATGGACCTTATGGTCTCCGAGTGGATATACACCGTTTTTACGGTGTATAACCCTTCTTAACCTAACCTAACCTAACCTAAGATAACTAGTAAAGAAATAATCACATATAATCGATGGTTACGATTTTTGGACAACTTAATTCAGTTCTAGTTCAGTTCTAGTACAGTTCTAGTTCAGTTCTAGTTCAGTTCTAGTTCAGTTCTAGTTCAGTTCTAGTTCAGTTCTAGTTCAGTTCTAGTTCAGTTCTAGTTCAGTTCTAGTTCAGTTCTAGTTCAGTTCTAGTTCAGTTCTAGTTCAGTTCTAGTTCAGTTCTAGTTCAGTTCTAGTTCAGTTCTAGTTCAGTTCTAGTTCAGTTCTAGTTCAGTTCTAGTTCAGTTCTAGTTCAGTTCTAGTTCAGTTCTAGTTCAGTTCTAGTTCAGTTCTAGTTAGTTCAGTTCTAGTTCAGTTCTAGTTCAGTTCTAGTTCAGTTCTAGTTCAGTTCTAGTTCAGTTCTAGTTCAGTTCTAGTTCAGTTCTAGTTCAGTTCTAGTTCAGTTCTAGTTCAGTTCTAGTTCAGTTCTAGTTCAGTTCTAGTTCAGTTCTAGTTCAGTTCTAGTTCAGTTCTAGTTCAGTTCTAGTTCAGTTCTAGTTCAGTTCTAGTTCAGTTCTAGTTCAGTTCTAGTTCAGTTCTAGTTCAGTTCTAGTTCAGTTCTAGTTCAGTTCTAGTTCAGTTCTAGTTCAGTTCTAGTTCAGTTCTAGTTCAGTTCTAGTTCAGTTCTAGTTCAGTTCTAGTTCAGTTCTAGTTCAGTTCTAGTTCAGTTCTAGTTCAGTTCTAGTTCAGTTCTAGTTCAGTTCTAGTTCAGTTCTAGTTCAGTTCTAGTTCAGTTCTAGTTCAATTCTAGTTCAGTTCTAGTTCAGTTCTAGTTCAGTTCTAGTTCAGTTCTAGTTCAGTTCTAGTTCAGTTCTAGTTCAGTTCTAGTTCAGTTCTAGTTCAGTTCTAGTTCAGTTCTAGTTCAGTTCTAGTTCAGTTCTAGTTCAGTTCTAGTTCAGTTTCTAGTTCAGTTCTAGTTCAGTTCTAGTTCAGTTCTAGTTCAGTTCTAGTTCAGTTCTAGTTCAGTTCTAGTTCAGTTCTAGTTCAGTTCTAGTTCAGTTCTAGTTCAGTTCTAGTTCAGTTCTAGTTCAGTTCTAGTTCAGTTCTAGTTCAGTTCTAGTTCAGTTCTAGTTCAGTTCTAGTTCAGTTCTAGTTCAGTTCTAGTTCAGTTCTAGTTCAGTTCTAGTTCAGTTCTAGTTCAGTTCTAGTTCAGTTCTAGTTCAGTTCTAGTTCAGTTCTAGTTCAGTTCTAGTTCAGTTCTAGTTCAGTTCTAGTTCAGTTCTAGTTCAGTTCTAGTTCAGTTCTAGTTCAGTTCTAGTTCAGTTCTAGTTCAGTTCTAGTTCAGTTCTAGTTCAGTTCTAGTTCAGTTCTAGTTCAGTTCTAGTTCAGTTCTAGTTCAGTTCTATTTCTAGTTCAGTTCTAGTTCAGTTCTAGTTCAGTTCTAGTTCAGTTCTAGTTCAGTTCTAGTTTCAGTTCTAGTTCAGTTCTAGTTCAGTTCTAGTTCAGTTCTAGTTCAGTTCTAGTTCAGTTCTAGTTCAGTTCTAGTTCAGTTCTAGTTCAGTTCTAGTTCAGTTCTAGTTCAGTTCTAGTTTCAGTTCTAGTTCAGTTCTAGTTCAGTTCTAGTTCAGTTCTAGTTCAGTTCTAGTTCAGTTCTAGTTCAGTTCATTTTTTTCAACAAAAGATAATTGTGGTAATCATCATCAGTATAAAGGAACAGATCAGTATAAAGGAACAGATCAGTATAAAGGAACAGATCACTATATTGAGAAAGTGTAAGTCAGGTTGTGTCAACCTTTCACCATTTTTATACCTAAAAGGTTTTTAGATCTTACATATGCCTACTAATGTATTGCTTAGTATTGGGGAAAATCTATTATAAGTAGTTTGATTCGCACTTTATCAATTACAAAAATAAATTTTTAATATCGCTCTTCCAAAGTTTTTATAAAATTTTTCTATTTTTGTGTATTTTTCTACCCATTCAACGAGCGGATAAAATAGAAAGTAGTTCTGAGCCGATTGATTTATATTAAAGTGGATGTAGAACCAATATTTCTATACGTTATATTTTTATGTTAGAAGACATAGCCTACCCGATTTCAATAACTAAAAGTAAATCCATTATAACAGCAGTATCAGAAAATTCTTTTTTGAATTACAAGTACATAAAACCATCTAACTTGCTTGACTTTAAATAAATATATTTTCCTATTTATTTAGCTTTCTTCATGACACCTCACCACCAAATAACAGAGCAAAAAATAAAGAAATCTACTTTAATTTTGAAGATCTATTAAGTTTTAAACAGTATTTAAGGATTGTTTTCTCAACCCCATAACATTTTCTGAACTCTATTCCATTTATTTTATTTGTATTAAGTTTTTCTATCATTTGTATACCATGTACTTAAGTATTTTTAGAAAATTGTAATTTAACTTTTTTCATTCAGGCTCCCCTCTCAATTTTGTGTATTTTTTTGTTCTTAAGAAAATTTGCAAAGAGCTGTAGAAAAAAACTTTAAGTGATTTTTATTTGAATATAGCGGATTTTTTAAACCACCTTTACCATTTATATTCTAAACTGGCTGTTTAACGTGTTTTTTTCGCTCTTTCTCTCTTCAATCATTTTGTTTGTGAATAAAAGTCTATTTTGACTGAGATTGAATACAGAACAAGATGTTCGTTCTATGGCATTTTCTTTATTTCAACTTTTTTCTTCTTTACTTCTTTTAATGGTTAAAATAAAAGCAAAAAATGGTAGAGGATGAAAGTATGGGAACGGAATAAAAACTTGAAATAAACATTACATGTAGAAGTTGGTAAATGAATTTGTTAAGATTGTGGCGGTATATATTTTTGGTTTTTTAGGTTTCAATTCACTTGTTTTCATTTTTGCGGATTTATTTTTCTTTTTCATTTAAATTTTTTTTAGTATTTGAATTTTTGTATAAGATGATTGTCTGTCTATATGCCAGTCGTTGTGTCTATTTGTTTATGTTTGTCATATTAAGGCGCAGGTGAAAGGATACACAAATAGGGGTTATTTAAAATTGATTAATTTTTTTTTTTTCATCGTACTTTTTTTGCTTTATTTTTTTTGTTGGTTAATCTTATTTACGATTGCTTTATTTAGATAAAAGTTGTCTTTTATGTTATTAAATTGAATTAAACGAAAGAATACTAGAGTTTTTGTGTGATCAAAGTTTAAGTTTAATATCATAATTACTTCAAAAATTTCAATTATATATTTCTAAGAATTTTCTAAGATGAACAGGAAGTTATTTACATTAAACAGATAACTTTTTTGTCATAATATTTTTATTTTCTTGGTTTTATATTTAATCATTCATATTTATAGTTTTTATATTTGATCAATTATTCAATTATTTTTGTTGTAAGAAAATCCATATTAAAACACGTATTAGAAAATTATATATAAATGGAGAAATAATTAAACAAAATTTTTTGTTTTGGAAAATTTGTCAAAAGTTTTAGGAGAAGAGGATTTAAAAAAATCTATTACCACAGAATTTTTTTAAAAATATGAAAGCCGAGCAAAAAGTAATAAAAACTTTCAGCACAATTATAAATTGAATAATTGTTTGTTTATTCTACTATGTCCTGTTTTTATACATGATTTCTTTGGCATTACGGTTACTCTGTTTCCGGCCACTTTGCGTTAAACACTGAAATCTAAATAAACTTCTTTAAACAAAGAAATTCATTTTAAGCAAATTTAAATTTCAACATACACCATGAAGCTATAAAAAATTCATTTCGTAAATATGTATTCCCTTTGAAGTTTTATACCCAAATAATACCTTTAAAATAAAATTAAATTTCTACTGAGCTACTTCCGCTAAAAAAACTGAAATAATTTTCTATTTTCTAGCAAAATATACAGGAAATGTCCAGCTTCTTTAGTCAAACAATAACAAAGTTCCTCCCTTTGGGTTTCTTTGCAAAAGTTAATATTTACATATACACAAAAAATCCGCTGAGACCTACCTCCCTTTCATAAAGACGTTCTTATTTTGAAGCTTTTTTTCTTTAACCAAATTAAATTCTTTGAAAACATTTCCCAACAGTTAAGGTTTGTTAAATACTTTGCGCGTGTGAATATTTTATAACAAGACAATACTAACAAAAAAAAAAGGAAGAAAACAAAACATCCGCGACCATTTGGTTGCCACACTTTTTATTCAGGCCATGCCACCAAGTATATTGTCTGGCTGAGTAATAACTGAAAAATGCGAACAAATATAAAGGGAATACAAAAAATATGTAAAAATTCTTCATAGATTTAAGGCATCATACTTGCGGTTAATGTATTCATTCCTTTACAAACAATCAACTTTTATACACCCACTCGTACACCCACCATTGATCACATACACTTTTACAAAGATGTTATTCATGATGATGATGATGTACGTATGTGTCAGTTGCATAAAAAAGAGGGTGTAAATTGAAAGAATGAATTGTGGAAAGAAAGACATACTAAATTAAATGTTTGAAACTGAAATTGTAAAAGTAAAAAATATAAATAATAATGAAAAAATGAAATGATGTTAAACAAGGTCAGATTTCTAAATTTTATTTTTATGTTTACCTATTTTGTTCTTCTAACAAATCATGATTATTTGCTTAAGAATTTTCTATGAATGAAAAAAATGTTTTTATTTGTAAAACAGTGAGGGAGAAAATCATTTGAACTTATATAAAACTAAATTTGACGATTTTTGTAGAGATTCTACAAGATTTAACATAATTATAAGCTCAAAAGTCCTATTGGGGAGGAGGGAGGTTACGATTGTATGGGGGATAGGCGAAATAATGGACATATTTCCAATAGGCTTCGTCTTTGGTTCCAAAGAAGAGCATGCTCTAAATTCCATCAAATTATTTTGAAAATAGCGACCTGTACCTAGCGTTCAAGCTTTACATGGACACACAGACGGACAGACGAACAGATAGACAGACGAACAGACAGACAGACAGACGAACAGACAAACAGACAGACGAACAGACAGACAGACGGACAGACGGACAGACGGACAGACAGACAGACAGACAGACAGACAGACAGACAGACAGACAGACAGACAGACAGACAGACAGACAGACAGACATACTGACAGACTGACATATTGGTATACTTTAGGGTGGGTGTAGGACCAATATTTTTCGGTGTTACAAACAGCAGCACAAACGCATAATACCCTCTCCACTAGAGTTGTGTAGGGCATAAATATACACAAGTATAGGACAAGTGAATTATTTTTGGAAATAATTAATGTTAAAAAAACAAGATTTTACTAGAAAGTTTATTTAGATAAACTATTCAACAAAATGAAACTAGTTTTATGGCTGTTATGTGTCACCGATAGGTTAGTAGTAAGTTTTGCAGTCTGTTAGACCGGATGCTTTGCGTTCAATCCCCACCGTAGGTACTTGGAAAGGAGCCAGCTACAGACCGATGGAGATCAATTTCCTCGTTACTGTCGCAAACTGCAATTTTTGTTTGTCACTGTTTTCTTTTCGACATACATTCTACAAAAAAATATGTTAATAACCTATTTCTTTTACAGGTTTTATTTTCAGTAAAATAATGTTTAAAAATTTCTTTTGACAGCATCAGTAGCAACAGCCTCAAACTTCCCCCAACCAAAAATAAAGTAGTACATGAATTTTAAATTAGAACAGGTGGCATAAAGTCTTTATTGTTTCTTTTGCATTTTTAGCTAGAAATTCTTTCCCTTTTTTTTCTGAAGCTGAGAAATGTTGTTCCTCCTATTGTTAGTTTTTGTTTTTCCAAACATTTTGTTTCATTGTTAAAGTGGGCGTATTTCCATAAAGTTTAAATATTTTACTGTTGATTTCCTTTAAAACAAAAATTTTTTTTGTTTACCAACAATGAGCAGAAAAAAAAATAATTTGAAACAAAAATTTGCATAAATTGTTTAAAATTTTTACATTTTTGTTTTTCAAATGTATGTGTATGTAAGTTGGGCAAATATAATAAAGATATTTTGTTTAAGACTTATAATCTACAGCTTAATTTAAATAAATTACATTGGTAACAGGGCAACAAATACACTGCATATAATAGACTCATAAGAAAAAAATTCAGTCAAATAGAAATCATAAAGTTTTTTTTGTAATGAATAAAGTATGAACCAGAAAATGTTAAATAAATGAATACAATACACTAGAGAGCTGTAATACCTACAATGAAACCGAGTATTTATTAGCGAAATTATTTGAGAGGAAACATTTTAAAGGAAAAAAAGAGAAACGCGGTTTGCAAAATTTTCAAATATAGTCTCAGCTGTAATCAAAAGTATCGGCTAGACTTTAATTATGATTTACAGAGATATTTCAAATGAAATCTAGTCTATATGGTCTACAAATATGGAACTATGTTAGTTAGGTAGTTAGTAAGTTAGTTAGTTAGTAGTTAGTTAGTTAGTTAGTTAGTTAGTTAGTAGTTAGTTAGTTAGTTAGTTACTTAGTTACTTAGTTAGTTAGTTACTTAGTTAGTTAGTTAGTTAGTTAGTTAGTTAGTTAGTAGTTAGTTAGTTAGTTAGTTAGTTAGTTAGTTAGTTAGTTAGTTAGTTAGTAGTTAGTTAGTTAGTTAGTTAGTTAGTTAGTTAGTTAGTTAGTTAGTTAGTTAGTTAGTTAGTTAGTTAGTTAGTTAGTTAGTTAGTTAGTTAGTTAGTTAGTTAGTTAGTTAGTTAGTTAGTAGTTAGTTAGTTAGTAGTTAGTTAGTTAGTTAGTTAGTTAGTTAGTTAGTTAGTTAGTTAGTTAGTAGTTAGTTAGTTAGTTAGTTAGTTAGTTAGTTAGTTAGTTAGTTAGTTAGTTAGTTAGTTAGTTAGTTAGTTAGTTAGTTAGTTAGTTAGTTAGTTAGTTAGTTAGTTAGTTAGTTAGTGTTAGTTAGTAGTTGAGTTAGTTAGTTAGTTAGTTCGTTAGTAGTTAGTTCGTTAGTTCAAGTAGTAGTTAGTTAGTTAGTTAGTTAGTTCGTTAGTTAGTAGTTAGTTAGTTAGGTAGTTAGTTAGTTAGTTTCGTTAGTTAGTTAGTTAGTTAGTAGTTAGTCGTTAGTAGTTAGTGTTAGTTAGTTAGTTATTAGTTAGGTCGTTAGTAGTAGTTAGTTAGTTAGTTAGTTAGTTAGTAGTTAGCTAGTTTTATTTAGTTAGTTAGTTAGTTAGTTAGTTAGTTAGTTAGCTAGTTAGTAGTTAGTTAGTTAGTTAGTTAGTTAGTTAGTTAGTTAGTAGTTAGTTAGTTAGTTAGTTAGTTAGTTAGTTAGTTAGTTAGTAGTTAGTTAGTTAGTTAGTTAGTTAGTAGTTAGTTAGTTAGTTAGTTAGTAGTTAGTTAGTTAGTTAGTTAGTTAGTAGTTAGTTAGTTAGTTAGTTAGTAGTTAGTAGTTAGTTAGTTAGTTAGTTAGTTAGTTAGTTAGTTAGTTAGTAGTTAGTTAGTTAGCTAGTTAGTTAGTTAGTTAGTTAGTTAGTTAGTTAGTTAGTTAGTTAGTTAGTTAGTTAGTTAGTTAGTTAGTTAGTTAGTTAGTTAGTTAGTTAGTTAGTTAGTTAGTTAGTTAGTTAGTTAGTTAGTTAGTTAGTTAGTTAGTTAGTTAGTAGTTAGTTAGTTAGTTAGTTCGTTAGTTAGTTAGTTAGTTAGTAGTTAGTAGTAGTTAGTTAGTTAGTTAGTTAGTTAGTTAGTTAGTTAGTTAGTTAGTTAGTTAGTTAGTAGTTAGTTAGTTAGTTAGTTAGTTAGTTAGTTAGTTAGTTAGTTAGTGTAGTTAGTTAGTTAGTTAGTAGTTAGTTAGTTAGTTAGTTAGTTAGTTAGTTAGTTAGTTTAGTTAGTTAGTTATTAGTTAGTTAGTTAGTTAGTTAGTTAGTTAGTAGTTAGTTAGTTAGTTAGTTAGTTAGTAGTTAGTTAGTTAGTTAGTAGTTAGTTAGTTAGTTAGTTAGTTAGTTAGTTAGTTAGTTAGTTAGTTAGTTAGTTAGTTAGTTAGTTAGTTAGTTAGTTAGTTAGTTAGTAGTAGTTAGTTAGTTAGTTAGTTAGTTAGTTAGTAGTTAGTTAGTTAGTTAGTTAGTAGTTAGTTAGTTAGTTAGTTAGTAGTTAGTTAGTTAGTTAGTTAGTTAGTTAGTTAGTTAGTTAGTTAGTAGTTAGTTAGTTAGTTAGTTAGTTAGTTAGTTAGTTAGTTAGTTAGTTAGTTAGTTAGTTAGTTAGTTAGTTAGTTAGTTAGTAGTTAGTTAGTTAGTTAGTTAGTTAGTTAGTTAGTTAGTAGTTAGTTAGTTAGTTAGTTAGTAGTTAGTTAGTTAGTTAGTTAGTAGTTAGTTAGTAGTTAGTTAGTTAGTAGTTAGTTAGTTAGTTAGTTAGTTAGTAGTAGTTAGTTAGTTAGTTAGTTAGTTAGTTAGTTAGTTAGTTAGTTAGTTAGTTAGTTAGTTAGTTAGTTAGTTAGTTAGTTAGTTAGTTAGTTAGTTAGTTAGTTGTTAGTTAGTTAGTTACTTAGTTAATTAAGACAATTGATAACTTTTTCATATATTTACAATACCCGTTTTCACTTTTAATATTTAAACATTTAAATTAATAAACTAATCTTCCTCAACATTTTTTTTAACTACTTTTAAGAACAAAACTTAAAACTTTATATATTTTTAAAAATATTTCACTTTATTTTTTTTCAGCGATTGTCGTGTTGTACGCGATCCTCAAACCTTAAAATCAAAGGGTTATGGTTTTGTATCCTTTGTCAAAAAATCGGTAAGTAAAAAGAAAAATTAAAAAAAAGCCTTTTTTACGTTATGCTAAATTAAATATTTAATAAAAAGATAAAAAATAATAATAAAAAGAAGAAACACTGAAGAAAGCAGCAACCTTTTTAGTGTTATTAAATTCATTTTAATTTTTTCTCATTTTATTTTCTATACAATTTTTGTTTCTTTGTAGGAAGCTGAAAGTGCCATAACGGCCATGAACGGACAATGGCTGGGCTCACGTTCAATTAGAACAAATTGGGCTACCAGAAAACCGCCCGCGAGTAAAGGTAAAATTTAACAAAAAAAAATTATATAAATTATAATTCATAAAATATACAAAGGAATATAAAATGAACAAATTTCATAGATGATTTATTATAAACTCCGCCTTTAATACTTTATTAATATGTAATTATCTTTTGTAATACAAATAATTTTTGTAAGAAAAAAAAAAAAGAAATAAATACTATTATCATATTTAAACCATATTTTATATTTTTACGAGAAAATTTACATTATCTGTAACACATTTCAGACAGATACACATACATGTGTACATTTTGTACATTGTAAACATAGACAAATAATGTTAATGTATTTTGACATTATAAATACAGTAGAGGCGAAAAAACTGTACGCTTAACAGAAACCTAAACAAGCCATTCATTGATCATTGGTCTCAAATAAATATATATAATTTGATTCATATAGCGTTGAAAACATATCAAACAATAAATGTTTAACTATTTGTTTTGAAATACTTTACACTAGGGATGCCAATCCCGAAATCCCGATCCCGAAAATCCCGGGATTTTTCGGGATTGGCAAATCCCGAATCCCGGGATTTGGAAAATAAATCCCGGGATTTTTTCGGGATTAGGATTTGTGTCAAAAAACTGTTTTTATTTTCTTTTTTTGAGCCATAATTTTCATTAATTTGAAAATTACGATCTTTTTTTCTTATTTTTGACTCATGCAAAACAAAATTCCGCAGAGCTAATTTTATACATATTTGAACCTTTTATTTTTTAAAGTGGTATGAGTCCGTACACATAGCACATATAAATTTATTTATTCACTTCGTTTTTATACCTTACACCACTTTAGTGGGGAGGGTATATTGGGTTTGTGCTGATGTTTGTTACACACAATAATATTGGTCCTATACCTTAAAGTATACCAATCGGCTCAGAATTATTTTCTGAGTCGATTTAGCTATGTCCTTCCGTCTGTCCGTCCGTCCGTGTAAACCTTGTAATCAAACTACAGCAATTTTGAAGATAATTCAATGAAATTTTGCATGATCTTCTATTGTACTAGAGACGGATCCTATTGAAAATGGATAACATCGGTCCAATATTTGACCTAGCCCCCATACAACTGAACCCCCCAAATAGGGTTTTTAAGTTCATAATTATGTTCAATATACTCGTAACTCGACAAAAAGCTGCAAAACCAAGTTCTATACTAGCCTTCATGACCCTGATGTATTTTTTGATGATGCGGCCTCATTTGACCCTAGCCCCTATGCAAAGCCCCCTTCGAAATATGACTTAAATGTACACAATTTTATTCAACAAAAAATAGCTAAATTATATCTGAGGCAAGGTACAATTCAACTTAGATGCTTTATTATGAACAATAAATCACATTTTATTTTTATAACTGGTGTAGGGTATGGTAGGCTTCGCCCAACTATAACTTTTTACTTGTTAGCACATTGCAATGTTGGTCGTAGACCGACCCAAAAAGTATACACATTCTGTGTCTGTAAGCTGAAAACACGAGTTAGAAGACTCATTCTATTTGGGCTGCAAATTTGGACCAAAATTGACACAAAAAAACCTAATTGGACCTCCTCTGAAAATCACATTGATGCTGATATTAATATCAATACATTACAATATTTTGATGGTGGGTATTTAATTTCGGCACAGTCGAATACAAACTTTATTTTTCAATACTAGAGGATTTTACATTTCTAACTTTCTACAAATCTGAATGATACCGGTAAAGGTAAATTACCTTGTTCTGAATGCACCTAAAATTTTAAATTAATATTACGAATATAATAATATGTTCCAAAACTAATATGTATTTTGAGTAAAATTCCAAATATTTTTCAAAGAATAGGTTCTAAATTGATGTTCGAATAATTGAATTGGTATCTGTTATAATTATTAGTTCACATGGAACAGTATGAGGTTTTAAAAAGAGCTTATGTCTAATTTCGGAACTTGATATTTATTTTTATTTAGGAAGTAAGTATGTATTTAAAAAGTTTCTGAAATTATGCAATTCTGAAAGTTTTTATTTAAAAATTGGAATTAATTGGATTGTTTTAATTTAAATCTTCTGTCTGTTAAATTTCCACAAAATTAAACAATTTTCTTTACAAATATGATGATTTAAAGATTTTCATATATAAAATAATTAAATTCATGTAATCCCGAAATCCCGTAAAATCCCGAAATACCGAAAAATCCCGGGATCCCGAAAAATCCCGGGATCCCGAAATATCCCGGGATCCCGGGATTGCAATTTTCAAAATCCCGAATCCCGGGATTTGTAAAAGCCAGTCCCGTTTGGCATCCCTACTTTACACCTTCTCTAAACTGTTAACAGCTGACTGTACTATTAAAATAAAAACAACTTTTCTATAATATTTCGATAAAATTATAACTTTTCATAAATGCTTAAGTGTGTGTTTTGTGTATTTTGTAGTAATTGTATACACAATAGTCGGTTATAAATCAAAGTTAACACATATTTGCATGTTTTAACATAATTTTTATTTGTTATTATTTTATTACCTTTTACTACTTTTAGTTTTTCTTCCTTTTTTTTATTGTTTACCAAAGACCCTTAAATATTCACTAATAAATACAAATATAAAAAAAGAAAACATAATATAACCACCCACTACTCCAGCCATTAGAACTCTGACAGTCATCATCATCAACAGCAACAACAAAAACGATAATGTCGTCTTTATCACTCATTCACCTTTTAGTTTTTTTTTTTGATATTACACACAGTTAAATTGCCAAATCAAGGTTATAAATTTTGTCGCTGTTACGACTATAAGTTTCTAGGATTTTAGTTTTTTTTTTATTTAAGTTTTTCAACACGAAACTATTATCATAAAAAAGTAAACAAAAGAATCAGAAAAAAAATCACATAAACCAAATAAAATAGTCGTATAGAAAATATGGTGAATAGAAAGGGAATAAAAAGTATTGTAAAATATCCATTTATATTTGTATAACAGTAGGTGGGTAGTGCGATAATTTTTCATCAAAGTTTTTGTTATTATGGTTATACTAGCATACCCTGGGTGCTTCGCTACCCTAACCAAAATTAAATACATATACAAAATTTTGTTTACTTTTATAGAAAATTAAAATTGATTTAAAAATTTTTAAATGTTTCAGTTTTTTACGTTCAATATCACGTGAATAAATTCACATTCAGGAAGAATCGAAATTACTATTTGAAAAAAAGTACTATAAAATACCTATTATTTAATCAAAAATGTTATGTTTCTGTGTTCAATATTATAGACAATTTAAAAAATATAATTTGATGCATGAAAAAGTACCAAAAGTCCCTTTCAATAGATTCTAATTCACTAAGGTACCTATATTTTAAATTTCTATGTTCAATTGTAAAAAAATCAAAAAATACCATCGGAAAAACGAAAGAGTACAAAAATCTCTCTCAATAAATTCTTATTTAATAAGCATGTGTTCCGGCTAACCATTATAGAGAAACCAAAAGGTACCATTTGAAGAATGGAAAAGTACCAAAGAGTACCCACTTATAGAATATTATTCAGTCAAGATCATGTATGTTAAAATTTATGTTCCTAGGTTGAATATTTTAGAAAATTCAAAAAGTACAATTTATGAACTAAAAAGTAATAAAAAGTTCTCTCTTAAAGAATCTTATTCAATGAGGACCGTATATGTTTAATAATAATAATAATATGTTTTGAATTCATATTATAAAACATACAGAGTATCATTTGAAGAAAGAAAAAGTACCAAAAGTGGAATAAATTCTACCTTTGTGGAAAGTACTAATAAAAATAGTACAATTTTTCCCCTTTTCGCTTAGAAATATACTTTTTTGAGAATTAAGTTTACAAAATGTTCCGTATTTAAATCTATATATCACAGATAAAACTCAAACGATTCAAATCTGCATTCATTTGTTCCAGAAAAATTGTGCTTTCAAAAAGGTACCAAACAATTTACACGAATTTGGTCCCACATAGGCCTTAGTACTCGAATTCCAAAATAATATACCAATAGCTTATTTTGTGTTAGTAAATAAACTACTTTTTCAAATTTTATAAAAATTGGCTCAATGATTTTTAAAAAAAAATTAAATTTCCCGTTTTTCCCCTTTTTGGTACTTTTTTTCCCCATTGAAATAGCAAATATTTTGTTTCAATAAATATTCCAGAGTTAGTCCGTAATTTAATAGGAATACTTCAATAAATCGAAAAAGTTTTCTTAATGTGCTAAAAAAAGTACCGAAAATACTGTTTTCTCTCTTTTACACCCAAAAAGGGCTGAATTTTAAAAAAGTACGAAACATGTGCCTCCTAATTTTGGGAGATATATTCAAAATATTTACAAAAATGTTATTTTGTTTATTAGTTAAAAAGTTATAAAGGGCCAAAAAAGGTACCAAAATCACCAAAATCAGTCAGTCAGTAACGCTACTCTTTTATATATAAAAAAAGATTATCTTTTGTCATGTGATAGTTTAACTAATCTAATGTCTCGCTTATAGAATAGTCTATAGACTTATTTATATATAATTTTTGCATTCTTTAAAATATAGTTAAAAATCTGCTAAAATTTTGGACTTAAATCTTAATTTTTTATTTAAGTTCTAATTTTGACCAAAGATTAGTGCATAGTTTAATTTATTGTAAATTCGAATTAAAACCTTTTTACTAACTTAACACACTAGCCACGTAAACATGTATGAATTACTAATATTCGTGTTTAGATTTCGCTTATTTAGTTAAAACGTTTATTTCAAACGCCAAATTTGTAAGAGTTGTTAAACTCGTGTATGTAAATGCTATCTGCTATGCTTGATTGTGGGTAGACTTTGTAAGGGTTCTTTTTTATACCCATACTATTTCACTTTTTCTTTGGCAGATTTTTTTTTGTTCAATATAAAAGAAATTTTGATGGTTAACAATTTTTCATGGTTTATGTTAGATTTCTTGATATCTCTCTTTCTTGTTATTATTATATTGGTTGCTTTTTAGCATTTCTTTGTTGTTTATATTTATATTGTTGTCATAAAAGACGCCTTGTAATAGACACAAAAATTTGAGTCTGAATACGTTTTTATTTCACTACTCTTCCATTTCCAGTTTATGGTTTTATGGCACGTTTGCCTCAATTATTGAAGGCTGTATATTTTGGTATAATTTTGTATAAATATACATGTAATTTTTTTTTAGTTTAGTTTCTTTTATTCCTTATTCTTAAAGGTTTTCTTTTATATCCCCTTCCAATATATTTACTATACGGTCAAATGCGAGGAAAAGTATTATTCAAATTTCGGAAGCCTTTCAAGCAACACGTTTAGTCAGAAGTATTTGTTTATGGATTAAATATGTTGGCAATTAAATGGCATTTTATGGTTTGGAACTTTTTTTTTGTGGTAGTTATATAAATTTATGAAATCTTTAAATAATTTTCTTTTATTTTTTATTACCATTTTTCTTTTAAGGATGGGGCGGAAGTTGTTTCGTTATGTTTGTATTTAGAGAAGGGATGTTTCAGTTAATATGTATCAGTCACGGTTATTATTAGTGTTTAGTTAAATGGCAAAATTATTTGCTATTTCACTTAACGTTTACTAAAAGTAAGGGAGAAAAGACAAACTGAAGGCGTCAAAGAATATTAAAAATCATAATTTATAATTTGACATTTTAAGAGAGTGGGGATTTCTTAAAGTTTTTTTATACCAGATTACACTATAGACTATATTATAGTCAAGACTACAGACTGGATCATAGTCATCAAGATAACCTACAATAAAGTCAACTATATACTACTACATAGTCAAGACTATAGACTTTAGTCTATTGGAGTAAAGCCAAGTCTTCAGACGACACTTTAAACAAGAATATTCACACTGGACTAGTCATCATAGTTAGATAGACCACACAATATACTATAAAGTAATGTTAAGACCTGGAACTAGCCATTAGTCCAGACTATAGAAGATATTCAGACTTGATAACAGTTATATGGCCTACACAGACTAAACGACATTTTAGGCTGCATACTATAACTAAACTACAGTCAAAAATGTGGTCAAGACTATAGACTACACAGAGGGAAAAACCGGTGTAAAAGCACCATAATTGATACCATCCGTTGTTAAAAGTGAGCTTACCACGTTTGTTAACATTTCGACAACGGATGTTCATAAACTTTAAACAACACCCAGTTATCATTTTGACAACCACTGTTTTAATTTTGTCAACGTATCGTTGTCATTGCAACAACTTATTGTTGTCATTTCGATTGCGCTTTCTTCTTTACTTCGACAACGAATCGTTGTCTTTGTTGATTTGTTAACGTCGTGTATTTTTATATTTTTGTTGTTGGTTTGACAACTATCCGTACATACTTTGACAACGGATGTTATTGAAAAATTATAAATAATTCGGTGCCGGCATGTATAATTTTAAAACTTCTTTTTCCATCTGTGTAGAGTATAGACAATACTGGAGTAAGGTCAAGGTCAAGACTATAGAAGACACATTAAACAAGAATATTCACACTTGACTAGTAAAAGTTCGCCAATTTTTCCCAACGCTAATAAGGATTTTAATGTAAGCTATGAAAAATGTGAATAATATTGTATTGTATTTAATATGGGAGGGGCGAATCTCCCCATTGAAAGTCCGCCCATTTTTCTCTAAATGTTCAAATGAATGTCAAAGTTCTTCATGTAAAATTTGAAGATTCTAGCTTCTAGAGTATCTCAGATATACAAATTTTTCTATATAATTCGTATGGGAGTTCCAAGCAACCCCCTGATGAAAGTCCGCTTTTTTCCCAAAATGTTCAGATGAATATAAAAGTCCTTTGTACAAAATTTTAGGAATCTAGTTCTATTAGTTTGTTAGCTAAAATAATTTGTTGCATTTAATTCATATGAGAGGTGCCGCTCCCCCCTTTGTTAGTCCGCCAATTTATTATCGAAAATATTTACATGGATACTAAAATTCTTCGTGCAAAATTTGAAGCTTTTAACTGTAATAGTTTCCAAGATAAACGAATTTTTGTATTTAATTAATATGGGTGGTGCCACGCCCCCTGCTGCTAAAAAATATTCTCATGGATGTCAGAGTTGCCCGTGCAAAATTTGAGGACTGTAATTGTACCAGTTTCCAAGATATACGACTTTTAATAGTTATTTAGTAAGTAGGCGTGGCACCTCGCCCACTTGAAATTTCGAAATAAAAGGTAGCCCATTTTTCTTTCCAGGCATACAGGAACACACTGTGAAAATTCCCAGAAAATCGGTTTAGCCGTTTAGGCTAAACAAACACACATTAATTTTTATATATATAGATTATAGACTGGATTGCAGTTAAGACTATAGACTAGAAAATAGACAATAATTTTATTAAGACTATAGTCTAGATATTAGTTCACACTATAGGCTATAATAATGACCAGACGATAATTAAGGCCAAATTCTGGACTATACTTAGACTAAATCATCGTTAAAATAATAATTAATATTACTTTAACGCACTTAATTATAAGTAATAGAATTCAATTAAATAAAATTGTTCGATTTACAACGAAGAATACAGTACTTCTATTAACAATTTTTTTCTTTTATGACATAACCTAAACTGAAATTTTCTAAACATCCCATTTAATTAAAACCACAAAGATTTATGGATATTACCTTAACGGCTAATTGAAATTTCAAATATTTTTTTTACAAGCATATCTTGTAAATACATAGATAACAAATTCAGTTTTATTAATAAAAGCAAGCAACTTCTTAAAAACTTTTTAAATTGTAATTGAAACTTAAATAAAGAATTTTTATTTCAATAGTTTTTTTATCTTCCTATGACTACTACTTAATTAACTAGAAATATTTCAAAAAGACTACAACCTGTTACTAATAAATTTCATCTTTATTAAATCAAAAGCTTAAAATAACAGAAATACTACTATATACATACATACTTATACAAAAATTTGTATAAATAAACCGCACACGCATACAATTACTAAGTTGAAAATATAACCCCTAACTACCATAATTGTGGCACTTCCTTTATAACGGTTTATTACAGCTATAAATATATTTATGTATGTAAGTAGAAATGTATAGGTTCAAGTGTCTGTTTGTATGTATGTATATATGTATGTGTGTAATAGTTAGTAAATTGCCTAATTGTGTACAACTTTATGAAAAGTTTGATTTATAACAGAAACTCAATCTAGCACAAAATATATTTATTCACTCGTTTTTAAGGTCGACTGCTTTAAGTTAAAAGTCAACTGTGAAAATAGTTACCGTGGAAATTTGTCATTTTGCCATAAGTTAGTTAGTTCTACGTTTGTTCGTTGTTTGTTTGGTAGGCTCGTTGTTGTTTCAGCCTTTTATGGGAGGCGGGTATAGAAATAGACTTTGAAGTGGTAAGAAAGGGGTTTTTTGTATATATATTTTTTTTATATAAAACATTGTTGTTATGAATTAAGTTAAAAGAACTTAATTAAGTTCTCAAAATGTAATGAAGTGGTGGCAACAACCAAACATCTAGAGCAGTAGGCAGCAGCAGGTTCAAGTAGTAGTGACAGCCGTAATGCCATGTTAACAGGTACAAAAAAAAGTTACAATAGTAGTAGTACATACTGTTAGTTATTAGGCTTTTTCCTCCCCAATGTATGAAAAAATTCCAAGTGTAAGGGGTTGCTCAACCAGAACAGGAAACGCCATATTTCGTCTAAAATTATTTTATATAATGTACGAAATGAAACAAAAACGAAAAATAATCCTAACAAATACACTAAACAAAAAAGTCATTTAAGTCAGCTTAAAGGAATGAAAAAAATCTACATTCCCAGAAAATCATAATTAAATTTTCCACTATTTGTTTTATATTCATATACACCCTCCTCCTTCTTAAGGTACGTTCACACCTATGAAATATTTGCATAAAATATTTTTTCACTTGTTTGTTGTAAAACATATGAAATAAAAACAGAGTTGGTTTTATGTTCACATTGTGACAAAATATTTGCCGTTTTTTGTTTCATGAAACAGCTGTCAAATAGCTAAAAATATAAACAGAAAAAACTTGTTTGCCGCCCGTTCAGATTGAACAAAATATTTGTGTGAAATAATTGTTTAGTGAAATAGTAAACAAACAGAAATTTATTTGTTTGAAATGAATAATGAAGATACTTTTCTTCTTTTATGCTGTGGTGTTGTATCAGTAATTCTTTTGGAAGGGAAAAAAGAAAAACAAGAAAGAGTATGGGTTCGTGAGTGGGTGCGAAGGCGAAAAGAGGAAGGGTGTTGCGCAAAGTTGTTGAAAGAGCTTCGCTTGGAAACTCCAACACTGTATCACAACTTTTTAAGAATGAAGGCAAAAGATTTTGATTATTTGGCAAGTTTCTATGTTGTAATATAAATTCCTAATTACCTTTTAATAGCTTCCTTAGTTAAATCTAGTTAAGCCTCTAATAACGAAGCAGACTACAAGATTCCGGGAACCCATTTCTGCCACCGAACGTTTAGCGGTTACTCTTCGTTACTTGGCAACAGGTGAGAGTTTTAGATCTCTCCAGTTTGTATTTCGGATACCGTTTAATACAATCTCGGTTATAGTTCCAGGAGTTTGTAATGCAATTTACAATGTACTTCAGCCGGAATATTTAAAGGTACCATTAACTGACGGTTATTTGGAATACACTAATTTCTTTAATTATCAAAATATAGACACCATCAACCATCGAAGAATGGAAAGCTATATCTGAGGAGTTTTTGCATAAGTGGAATTTTCCCAATTGCATAGGAGCTTTAGACGGAAAGCACGTGGTTATGAAAGCACCAGCACATTCAGGAAGTATTTATTACAATTATAAAGGTAAAATGAATTCCTAAACAATAAAATATGACTTATTTAAATTCCTATCCGCTATTTTGTAAAGGCACACATAGCATAGTCCTAATGGGGATTTCGGATGCATCTTATAAATTCCTGTATATTGATGTTGGATCAAATGGTCGGATATCAGATGGTGGCGTTTTTCGCAAAAGTTCCTTCAATGAAGCTATGACCAATAATAAACTTAATTTGCCACCTTCTGAACCACTTCCATCTAGAAATATTCCGGTACCATATGTGCTTGTTGCTGATGATGCATTCGCTATCTCACCACACTTGTTAAAACCCTATAGCTTGCGAACATTAACGGCAACACAAAGAATTTATAATTATAGATTGTCAAGAGCGAGAAGGGTTATAGAAAATGCTTTCGGAATTCTATCTGCTCGTTTTAGAATATTACGAAGCGCAATAATGCTTGAACCCACGAAAGTACGCACAATAACTTGTGCTTGCTGTGCTCTGCACAATTTTTTGATGACCCAAAAAAAAACCGTATATTTCAATCCGAAATTGGTTGACCACTATTCCGAGGATGGCACTCTAATCCCTGGTGAATGGCGGAATGACATCGACCAAAATTTACCAAACCTCCGACCACACCGCTCATATGTTAATCAAGAAACCTCAGTAATTCGAGAAGAATTCTCCCAATATTTTATTGAAGAGGGAGAAGTTCCGTTTCAATATAAACATATATAAAAATTCTACAGAAAGACTGTTGGTTTTTTATATAGCTAATTCAGTTATTAATATTACCACGATAATAAAGAAAATTTATAAAAAAAAATATGATTTTCTTAATTTAAATTTCTAAATCGGTTATAAATTTCTACTTGTAAATAGTTTACAGAAAAAATCAAATAAATAATAATATTAAAACTATGATTCAGTCCAGTCTAGCCTATAACCAAGTCTAAAGTCTAGACTATAGACTACATTATAAACTAGTATATTCTATAGTCCAGCCTACAGACTATTCTAGCTTATAGTCTAGGCTATAGTCCAGTCTATAGTCTACAATATAGTCTAGTCTATAGTTTAGTTTATAAACTAGACTAGACAATAGTCTCGACTATATCAATACAAATCTATAGACTTGTCAATAATCTAGTCTATAGACTAGTCAATTGCCTAGATTATAGACTATAGTCAATAGTCTAGACTATAGACTAGACAATAGTCTAGACTATAGACTAGTCAATAGTGTAGACTGTAGGCTAGTCAATAGTGTAGACTGTAGGCTAATCAATAGTCTAGACTATAGACTAGACTAGTCAATTGCCTAGATTATAGACTACTAGCTATACCCAGTGTGCTTTGCTACCCTAAAAGCAATATATGTAAATAAAAAATCTTCTTAATAATTTTGAAGATTCTAACTGTAATGTTTTCCAGAGATACATTTGTTCCGAACGTAAATTAAGATTTTGATGTAATCGATGACAAATTAAAAAAAAATCTAATATTTTCCCAGATATACGAAATTTTTTATTTAATTCATATAGGAGGTGCCAAGACCCCATTGAAAGTCCGCCCGTTATTCTCTAAATGTTCACATTAATGTCAAAGATCTTCATGTAGAATTTGAAGATTCTAGCTCTAATAGTTTCTCAGATATACGAATTTTTCTATTTAATTCACATGGGAACTCACAGCCCCCAGATGAAAGTCCGCCCTTTTTTTCTCCAAAATGTTCATATGTATAATAAAGTTCTTCTTGCAATATTTGAAGAATCTTGTTCTATTAGTTTCCCAGATAAGCGAAATTTTGTATTTAATTCATATGTGAGGTGCCAAGCCCCCATTGAAAGTCCGCCCGTTATTCTCTGAATGTTCACATGAATGTAAAAGTTCTTCAATTAAAATTTGAAGATTCTAGCTCTAATAGTTTCTCAGATATAATAATTTTCCTATTTAATTTATATGGGGCCTCCAAGCCCCCCATGACGAAAGTCCGCTCTTTTTTCTCCAAAATGTTCAGATGAATACTTAAGTTCTTAGTGCAAAATTTGAAGAATTTAGTTCTATTAGTTTCCCAGATAAACCAATTTTTGTATTTTATTAATATGGGAGGTGCTGATCCCCTCATGGGTAGTCCGCCAATTTATTTCCCAAAATGTTTACATGGATGTTAAAGTTACTCGTGCAAATTTTTAATATTCTAACTATAATAGTTTCCAAGATAAACGAATTTTTGTATTAAATTTATATGGGAGGTGCCACGCCCCCTAATGCTAATCCGCCCACTTTTTGTCTTAAATAATTATATTGATACTAAAGTTGCTCCGACAAAATTTGAAGACTCTAACTATTATATTATCTCAGATATACTAATTTAATATTTTCTTAATATGGGCGTGGCACGTCGCCCACATGAAATTTCAACATAAAAAGTAGCCTATAGTTCCTTCCAGACATACAGGAAGAAACTGTGAAAATTTCAGGAAAATCGGTCCAGCCGTTTAGCAGTCTATAAAGCACAAACAAACAAACAAACTTACATACATACAAACACACTTTCATTTTTATATATATAGATAGTCAATAGTCTAGACTATAGACTAGTCTATAGTGTAGACTATAGACTAGTCAATAGTCTAGTCAATAGTGTAGACTGTAGTCTAGTCAATAGTGTAGACTGTAGGCTAGTCAATAGTCTAGACTATAGACTAGTCAATGGTCTAGACTATAGACTATATATATATATATATATAAATCAATAGGACATACTAGAATGGATTATATTAAAGAATCATAAACAATTTTTAAGTTTATAATATAATAACAACAATGTTTGTTTCATATAAATACAATAACAAAAATATGTAAATTTAATAACAAAAATAAACGAAATATAAACATTAACTATAATACATTATTTAATTTTTACTATTACTATTTTTTTCCTCATCCAGGCATTGAATAAAGAAAAGAGTAACCTTTTTTCTCACAGTCGCAGCTTCTGTGCTATTTAAAGTTTTTAACTCGCTTAGAATGTAATTAGCGAAAGACGTATTTGGGTCTGATGCATTTTCTTTACGCTCTTTCATTACATTAACCGCATCACGCATTGTTTCTGCAATTTGTGTTGCTGCCGATTGTTGATTTGAGGGTTGTGTGCGACGGGTAATTGTTGGGGTAGATAATGGTGGTGTTGACGTAGTGGGGGTGTCGCTATCAACTGGATATAAGTTACAAGTTTTTTGTTATTGAGGTACATATTTTTTTAAAATATACACTTACTATTATTATCGGTACCATGGGCAATATTTAAATTGGAAATTGTTGGTTGTGTTTGGTGATCCTCGGCTCGGCCTACGAAAGCCATAGCATTAAAATATTTCCATTTAGGCATTTCCATTGTGCCCTGTCCTGACTTTGTTTTAGAACGGGCGGCATACCCCCTATATTGAATTCGCAAATTTGTCCATTTGGTGGTTACATCCACTACCGAATATGCGGGTTCAAAGTTATCGGCAATATTTAGCCAGCCAATGTCGCGAATGGCTTTATTGTGGTATCCATCCATTGAGGCGTTCCACAAACAGGGCTCAGCCTCTACCAATGAAATTAATTTAAAAATATAATTTTCTTCCCAATCTTTAAAAGATTTTGGTTTTGTACGGGCTTTTTTGGCTACTGGTTCTTTAACATCCATGTCTGCAAAATTTTGCATATTCTATGATTTTTAATTCAACATAAAGTAAATTTTAATGCCTTTGAAATTTATTTAAGTATGTATTTCTTTTTTGTTTTTATTTAATTTAATTTAACTGTGCACAATTTTTTTTAATAAAAGTCAGCACAGCTGCTTGTTTACTTTTATTTTAATGTGGTCAATGCTATTTAAATATTAAATCGCTAAAAACTGCAAGTGCTTTTACAATATTATATTATTGGTTGTATATATTTAAGGAATTCATCAAGCGTTCTAATTCAGCTGATTTTAAGAGATTTTTTCAATACCTGGTAGTCTTTTTTCTTCTGACTACAGAGATGAAAAAAAAAAATCTGCACCCTCTTAGGGGCCGGGAGTTATGGACCTCCAAAGTTTTGATATATAATTGGATAATTCTTGATTACTAATTAACCGATATGGTCGATATGGGTATCATTGGAAAGGTCTTTGAAAGAACTTTCCATTGATGTATAAAATGATATATATCATTAACCCATTGAGAGCCAGAGTCAAATTTTATGTTTTTTCTTTTGAATTTTTTTTACAGATGTGCCGTTATCTCATAAATTTATCGACATAACGGTACCTCATCTCACATGAAATTTTGTAGACAACGTTTGGGGCTTTCCTATGATATATGTTTGAAAGCTATAACCCATGAAATGCAAGAGTTATGTTAGTTTGAAAATTAATATTTTTAGAAAATTTAAATTTTAATCATATTTAAGCAAACATCAACATTACCAATATGTTCGATATGGGTATCATTGGAAATGCCTTTGAAATAGCTTTCCATTGATGTATAATATGTATCATTAACCCATTGAGAGCCAGGGTCAAATTTTTTTTTTTTTTAATTTTGACTTTTTTAACAAAAAAATATATAGATATAAAAATACCTCATCTCACATGAAATTTTGTAGACAATATTTTGACATTTCCTATGATATACATATGTTTGAGAGCTATAATCCATGAAATGCAAAAGTTATGCAAGTTTAAACATTTTTGTCGTATGTAAGTGAAAATATTTAGTTTATTTATTATTTATTATTTCTATAAAATTAGTTAGAAATGTATGTCTTTTATTTAGTATTAGGTTATTTTAAAAATTAAAAAAAAATCGCTCAATTTTTTTAAAATAATTTTTCACTTTTTGGTGATATTGCTAGGATTTGTTATGACGCTTGATTTTTTAAAATAATGTTTCTCTTTTTGGTAAAATTGGTGAATTTTCTAAAATATGGCTCGATTTTTTTAAAATAATTTTTCATTTTTTAAAAATAGTTAAAGTTTTTAAAGTTTCCCCTAGCTAAAAGTGTAAAATATACATGTGCTAAAAATGTAAGAGTATGTATAAATATGAAAATTTAATGTGAGATGAGGTACGCTTATATCCATATATATTTGAGATAACGTTACTTTTGTAAAAAAGTCAAAAGAAAAAACATAAAATTTGAACTTGGCTCTCAATGGGTTAATGATATATGCCATACTATACATCAATTGAAAGGTATTTCAGAGACCTTTCCACTGACAGCCATATCGACCATATCGTTTAATCAGTAATCGAGATATATCCGATTATATATCAAAACTTTGGAGGCCCGTAACTCCCGGACCCTAATAGAGCGAAGAGTTTTTTTGCCTTTGTTATGTTACTATTATGTGGTATGTTTTAAAATCATCTGAATTAGAACGCTAGATTTATACCAAATATATATATAAATATATATATATACATATATATATATATATACTTTTTTAAACATTAAAAAATAAATTTTTCAAATCCAATAATTATTATAGGAAAAATTTTCAGTTTTTATTTATTTACTAGACAACACTCATTTTTTAGCCAAAATAACTCATAACAGCTGTTATTTAATGCTGTTTGTTCTTACATTTCACTTGCAAGACCAAACAATTATTTGCTGAAAATCGATGAAAATATTTTATGCATGGTGTTCACATTATGTTCACATTAATAACATATTTGATCACCGCCAAACAATTTTGTTTGTTACAAATCAGCTGTTTTTGTGTTTAATAATCAAAAATATTTGTTGTTCACATTAGTGCAAAGAAATATTTGTTAAAAATCGTCAAATATTTCATAAATGTGAACTTACCTTTATTCATTTAGTTATTATTGTTTTTAATTGAATAGAATACATGGTGCATGAAAATGATGAAGAAGATTTTTATCTTTAAATTAAATTTGTTGTTTGAAATTTCTAACAAACTAATAGAGAGGCCTAATTTATAAGGAACTCATAGAGGTTTTTTTTTTTGAAACTTAATATATAAATAAGTTTTGTCAATAAATGAAGGGACTTTTATGGTATAAAACTTATTTATTACTTGTAAAAGTTTTGGTTGTTTTAATTAACCTTAAGTTTGGGAGTAGCTTTCATATAAGAGAAATTTCTCTTTTTTTCCATTTAAAGAGTTTAACGTAAATTTATGAAACACTAGCATACCCTGGGTTCTTCGCTACCCTATTCGAAGTTAAATTAAAATAAAATTTAGATTACAAAAGTATAAAAGGATCAACAATTTTATGAAAGAAATAGTACAAAAAATTATCTCTTATAGATTGTCAGACTGTGTAGTTTTACTTCCATGTTCTTTGGTTCTATATTATAGAAAATTCAAAAAATAAATATCTTACAGATTTTTAGAACCTTGTTTATTTAATTTTATGTTTTTAAGTTCAATAATTTGTCTATAAGGTACCAATTGATGAACGAAAAAGTACCCAAATGTTCTTTTTTATATGTTATAATTCAATAAGAACGATGTGTGTTTAAGTTTATGTTTCTATACTATACCTATAGAATCTATAGGTTCAATTTTATCGAAAATTGAACAACCAAACCCAACCAAGAAGGTATCTTATACAGATTTTTTCAATCAGGGCCCTACGTTCTTGATGCTTCGTGTTTCATTTTAGTTCAATATTATAGAAAATTCGTTGAATAATAAAAAATGTACTTCTTACAGATTATCATTCATTTAGGACTCTGCATGTTAAATTTTATTTTTATATGTTCAATAAAACATAAAATTAAAAAAGTATCAGTTAAACAACAAAAAAGTTCCAAAAAGTTCCGACATATACATATATATTCTTTTAATCGGGAGGTTAGTGGTTTAAGTTCTAGTCTGGTAGACCGGAGATCGTGGGTTCAATTCACACCTGAGGCATTAGTAAAGGAGCGCACAACAGGCCCAATAGAGGCCTAGGTGTATATCTTCGAATTTGATATATAGACATCCTACTTTCAAACTAATTATGTACAAACTAATAAATAGAAAACAATGTTTTACAAAAAAGTACCAAAAATAAGTAAGATTTTTACCCATTAAACGTCCGAATTTCCCAAAAGTTCCAAACTTATATTCGTAATTTTTCAATAAGGTACGAATGTGATATACATTTTATTTCTATGTTCACTGGTTAAAAAGGTACATAAGATTAAAAAAAGTACCAAAATACAGTTTTTACCGATATACTCCTAAAATGAACCGAATTTCGAAAAAGTATCAGACACCTGTCCGCTTATTTTTTGAATAAACAACGATAAGTGTAACGTTTTTGTTGTATCTCTTTTAGTTTAGGAGATATTAAGTTACCAAATTTAACCGTTTTTACCCTTTTTACCCCCTAAAAATTTGAATTTCCAAAAATACCTTCTTAGTAGATCTACATGACCAAAAATACATTTAGAGTCAAAATAGCATGTTTCTAGGTTCAGCCGTTTAGGCTGTGCGATGATCGATCAGTCAGTAACTCAACTCTTTTATATATAGTATATAGATTGCATAAACTAATAAGGATTTTTGTTTTGGACAAATTGGTTCGATTTTTTGTTGATTATTCGTGATACTAACTCTTCAGGGAATGATTGACATAGTAAGTATATCATAATTATCGTAGCATTTATTCAGATTTTCCGCTTAAGATTTCTTATATAATCCTCATTATCATGTTAATCGATGACAATGAAAATTCTAAGAATGTCTCCCTAATATGTACAGATTGGCTGTAGCGTTTGAACCATATCGCTAAAAATTTTTCATGGTCAAGTCGAATTTAAGTATTAAATTTTCTGTTTTTAAGAGAGTCCTAAACATATGAATTTTTTATTTAATTTATATATTAAACACTAACATATTTCCTTTTGCTTACATTAGGATTTTGTAACAAATCTTAGTTCGTTAAATACCCCCCCCCCCCCAAAAAAAAAAATATGATAATGAAAAGCTGTAAGTGAAAACGTTATAAAAATTTTCCTAGCTGTCACATAACTTTTAGCACGCTCTATAATCGTAAATTTTCCCATACTATGTAATAAACACATATGTACACAAAACAATACTTATGGAAGATTTACAAATAGATATTAGTAGGACTCTCCAATAACGAATACAAAAAATGCTTATTTTAGAAAACATGTAGTATTAGAGATGAATTTTTTCTACTTGTTTCTAATTTAAGCATCACTAGGCTACTAGGAAATACATAAAAAATGAACCGCCCTAATGTTATATATGTATATGTGGGTAACTACACATATGTGTATATGTGAGTTAAGTTTACAATACTCAAGGTTTAAATACAGCTTTTAACAGAAAGTAAGAAAAAAATAAAACACTGGTCGTAAATTTCAGCTGGGCAATAATATACACAAAATATTGTATACATTTACAAACTTATACAATTGTGGGCAAAAAATATAAGTACATAATATAGCATGTAATATTTATTATTACAGCAAATAAAGAAAGTACCATTTTTTTTTGGGGTAAAGCTAAAAAACCGAAATGACTTTTAAATTTCCGGTAAAATGTTAATTAATTTTAATTTGATATACTGCTGTGGTTTTATTAACATCTCTGCTGTAGTTTAAATAAATAATGTGTTAAGATATTTAAGTATTAACAGAAATGTAATTAATTTTTAAGTATACATAAGATGGTATGTAAAGAGTTATTGTGAGGTACTACAATTAGCAGCGAAAGGTAGTATTATTTACAATTTAGATACATGCTAGAGCATATACATATATTATTAAATAATAGCAATAGATTTTCCTCAGCCATCAAAAGCTTTGCAATCGACTTAGACTTACTTTCTCCAACAAAACTTCTTAGCTTTCTTTAAAGTATGAAAAACTCACCCAGTTATCACTTTTAAAATTTATTTCATATCTAAAATCCACCATCTCTTATTATACCATTATGTTGAGGAGGTACAAAATAATAAAATAAATAAATGAAGGCATGAGTAAATAAATGCAATACTGAAATGTTAAAATATTTGACTTTCCAGATGTCTGTATAAACAGACATAAAAAAATATCATGATATTTAATATACAGACATACTTACATATAAAGGTTTTCTTTTTTGTTCTTGCCTGTGGTAATGTTGAGAATACATACATATACAATATTTTTGAAGGAAAAACAAATAATACGCCTTTTTTGACAGATGTGGTATCGTAGTTTTTTCATGATCCATTTTTGAAATGAAGAAAAAAAGAAATATAACTAAAACAGCTCAGTGTTAAGCAAGAAAGTATACGCCTCTTTGGAGAGGCAAACATTTTAATACTGTATAAAATATTTATTATCTGCAGCGAATTTTTTTCTTGTTATACTTGCTGTGGTATACTTTTGGTGTATGTGTAATAGGCTGGCTGTCCAAAGTATTCGGATTTAGTTCCTATTCGAATAAAACTTAAACCATAGACTAGACTATAGATTAGACTATAAACTAGACTATTGACTAGACTGTAGACTAGACTGTAGACTAGACTATAGACTAGACTATAGACTAGACTATAGACTAGACTATAGACTAGACTATAGACTAGACTATAGACTAGACTATAGACTAGACTATAGACTAGACTATAGACGAGACTATAGACTAGACTATAGACCAGACTATAGACTAGACTAGACTAGACTATCTAGACTATAGACTAGACTATAGACTAGACTATAGACTAGACTATAGACTAGACTATAGACTAGACTATAGACTAGACTATAGACCAGACTATAGACTAGACTATAGACTAGACTATAGACTAGACTATAGACTAGACTATAGACTAGACTATAGACTAGACTATAGACTAGACTAGACTAGACTATAGACTAGACTATAGACTAGACTATAGACTAGACTATAGACTAGACTATAGACTAGACTATAGACTAGACTATAGACTAGACTATAGACTAGACTATAGACTAGACTATAGACTAGACTATAGACTAGACTATAGACTAGACTATAGACTAGACTATAGACTAGACTATAGACTAGACTATAGACTAGACTATAGACTAGACTATAGACTAGACTATAGACTAGACTATAGACTAGACTATAGACTAGACTATAGACTAGACTATAGACTAGACTATAGACTAGACTATAGACTAGACTATAGACTAGACTATAGACTAGACTATAGACTAGACTATAGACTAGACTATAGACTAGACTATAGACTAGACTATAGACTAGACTATAGACTAGACTATAGACTAGACTATAGACTAGACTATAGACTAGACTATAGACTAGACTATAGACTAGACTATAGACTAGACTATAGACTAGACTATAGACTAGACTATAGACTAGACTATAGACTAGACTATAGACTAGACTATAGACTAGACTATAGACTAGACTATAGACTAGACTATAGACTAGACTATAGACTAGACTATAGACTAGACTATAGACTAGACTATAGACTAGACTATAGACTAGGACTATAGACTAGACTATAGACTAGACTATAGACTAGACTATAGACTAGACTATAGACTAGACTATAGACTAGACTATAGACTAGACTATAGACTAGACTATAGACTAGACTATAGACTAGACTATAGACTAGACTATAGACTAGACTATAGACTAGACTATAGACTAGACTATAGACTAGACTATAGACTAGACTATAGACTAGACTATAGACTATAGACTAGACTATAGACTAGACTATAGACTAGACTATAGACTAGACTATAGACTAGACTATAGACTAGACTATAGACTAGACTATAGACTAGACTATGGACTAGACTATAGACTAGACTATAGACTAGACTATAGACTAGACTATAGACTAGACTATAGACTAGACTATGAACTAGAAAATGTTTTACTTGCTTACCCTAATACATACGTATGTATGACTTTATAACCAAATATTTAAAAAGAAAAAAGAATTGCAAACAATAAGGAAGGATATTTTTAACATTTTCAATTTATTTTGTTTGTCAAGGATTGAGCTGAAATATAAATTGAAAAATTTTAAAGGTTTTAGGCGCAATATTATTTAAAAAAATTATTATTTTTTATTTTATAACAATTATAATAGTGAAATTTATGGTTTTAAATAATTTATTTTTATAGAATTTAAATATACAAAATACTATTAAAAACATACATCAGTTACGGGAACAGGTCACTTATTGTTGTAATATAAAGTGTTAAAACTATAGAGATTTGTTAAAACTAAAGAGACTTAAGGCCTTAAAGCATAGCTAATTGTATTAAAAATGCTACCAGCTTTCTACAATATAACAGAACTATTTACTAGATTGTCCTATAATGATGTGGATACTAAAATTCGTACACTTTTATTAGCAACTTTTTATTTTTACAACATTTTAACTATAGCATCATTTATTTTATATGTTAAGTTTACAATTATTACAATCAACCCATTTGTTTTTATGAAATATTAAAAATTCACATAAATAATACATTGTTTTAATTTTCTACAATGTTGTTGCGAAGAAAAAGACATTTTATTCACATTTCAGCTGCATTTTCTCTGCACTCTATACTTGTTCTTCTCTTTTTACACGACTTCCGGTATAAAATAAAATTTTACGGAAATTCAAAGCGACTTCCTTTCAATAATAGCATTTAAATGTTTGTAAACTGTGACTGTATTTATCCGGTATAGTTGTTGCTATTTGTAGTTCATTCTATGTTACAAGAACAAAAAAAAAGGAAGAACAAATAATAATAAAAACACAAGTCATAATTTAAGCACAAATTATATACACCTATAAATGCAAATGTTCTAACATAAATACATACATATTTAACTATTTATATGAAAAATTTAAGTCATAGGGTTTATGTTTTGTTTGAAATTTGTACGTGTGTGTCGATGTTTTTAAAATCATAAGTAAAGACTCCGAGCCATGTAAAATTATCGAGATATTATGATCATTACTCTCTATTTTTGATTTAAATGACAAAACAGTCAGAAACTCTATTGTAAATTGGCAAATAGTGAAAAAAAGCTTAAATGTGATCTTAGAGAAATATTTCAAAATAATAAATTAAAACAATTTCAACGAATAAGCTCAATAAATATTTTTTTTCCCAGAAACTTCTTTAAATTTACAAACACACACTTATGTAATTATATTTAAATATGTGTTTAAACAAACACAAATACAACCACTTAAGGCTTGCTTGATTGTGTGTTTGTAAACACAATTGTTTGTTTACTATTATATAATACTTAACGTTAAATTTCATAAATTTTACAGGTAAAAAATATTTATTCGTTGTTATAGTTTTTACATCGTTATTATTGTTTTATATAAATTATACGAAGGTAGACTTAAAAATCATTTTATAAACAAAAATTATATTCAAAAAACGTTTTTTTTCCTCTTATTTCATATTCTATTAAGAAGTAAATATGCATATATGTTTGTATATACATTAGAGTGGCTCCAAAATGGAAGATGCTGAAGTTCCCACTGTTGAAAAAAGTGATTCTTTGAAAGGCGTATTATGAGGGCAAGATAAAGAAACTAGAACACTTAATATAATAATGAGCCCTATTGGGGAATACGATTGTATGGGCGCTAGGTAAAATAATGGACTGATTTTAATCATTTTCAATCTTCGCCCTTGGGTCAAGAGGAAAGCATGTGCCAAATAACTAATGTTCTTAAAAATTGTGATCTGTAGCGTGCGCATAAAGTGTATATAAACACATAGACGGACGGACATGTGAACAGACAGACGGATGGCTTAATCGACTTACAAAGTGATTCTAAGTCGATTGATATAGGGTGGGTGTAGGACCAATATTTTTGGGTCTTGCAAACATCAGCACAAACACATAATAGCCTCCCCACTATAGCGGTGCAGGGTATAATCATAATGGGACTATGAGAGGATCTCTAAAAGATCTAATTTTGATGAGTATTAACATTTCTACATAGTAGAGCATATACTAACAACTATTAAAATAGGAAGGAAATTAAAGCCGCAGAAAGTTGAAACAGAATTTCAGAATTTGTAAAACATTGTTTACCTTTTCTAAATTTTTTTTTTTGAATTGAGTCACTTTTGAACTGTATGAGCGATATGTAGTATATTCAACACAAATAAAAATTACATCCATATATATATAAAAAAAAACTTTCAAGCTTACTCTCGTTGACAAATACATATACATATATTTGAGTAAATATACATATATTGTACAAATGTAATTGTTGGTGTTGTTTTTGCCATTTAAAAAACTATATTATTATGACTGTCGTATTATATGATTGTTGTAGCCTTTTGCCTTGCTACTGATATTGTATTAGTGTACACATTCATATAGTGGTTGTGTACATGTGTTTTTGTTTTAATTTTTTTTATTGTATTATTATTTAATGAATGTGAGGTTATTATTTATTTAATTGCATTTTATTTCTGGTTAATATTTGTAGTTGTTGCTGTTATTGTTTTATTTTTTTTGGTTGATTTTCTTTTGTTGCTTTAATAAATACATTTACAAATGTAGTATATTGTATTTATGTGGGATAATTGATAATTAACCTAAATGTTATTTAAATATTAGGAATTTCAGAGCTTACAATAATTTCATTATGAAACGACAATTGAATTTCAAGTGTATATTACTGTATAGTAATGAGGTAGACTTTTATTTAATAAAGTGAAGTGGGTTTGAGTTTTATTATGGCTAGATGTGGTTATTTTATTAGCAGTAAATTAGTTTTTTTTTATATACTTAAATGAAAGCTGGGATTTGGAGCATGGATGTTTAAGTGTTTTATAGCAGGGATTTTTTAATAATCTCTTCTCCTCGGAAGTTCATATGTCTTTCTGGCTCTTTAATTTTCAGTCACAGTGATCAGAGTTTTATTTGCAATGACAGAAGAAGTAATAATATTGACTTTGCTTTGAAAATGCCTTGTAAGTTCTTAATAAGTTTTCATGAATCTTGAGCTATGTATTGTGTTGAAGCCACAAAGTGGTCATCAATCGATATGCTTCTTTTAATTAATGGCTTCTTTTGAAGATTTTATTTTTAGTTTCTTTTATTAAAAATATTAAGTGATAATCGTCTCATCTCTGTGAGACTATCATGCAGGAACAACCTGTGGAATCTTTTAAATGTAAAATTGTAATTCTTGTCCTCGAAGAGCAATTGATTTATTTGGATTCTTTCGCAGAGGATAGCGATGAAGTTTTATTCGATTATTATTTGTCTATGATAACATATTAAATTTAGCCACCTTTCAACCTAAATTGGGATCAATTTCATTTAGTTGTTTTGTAAAACAACCAGTTGGTCTTTAAGTTAAATTTATTTATTTTTAAAATAATATAATATTTTATAAATTTCTATTTGAAACTCCAGTTATTTTTTTATAATAAATCCTTGAATTAGTATGTTAAATTGTGTAGTTATTATATACATATTTGTTCTAAATAAATTTTTGCATTACTTTAAAAGACTTTTATCAGGCCTGTAAGTTTTTGTATTAAAAACTGAATTTTAAATTCACATTTATGCATATTAATCACAACAACGATTTATGTGTTACAATATTATGACATATAATAATTGTGAATATATTTATTTTGACAGAGTGATGACAAAAAAATCATACAAAATCTAAAAACTCTTATACTTTTAAGCCTTGAAAGAAATGAGAGTTTATGTTAATTTTTATACCTTATACCACTATAGTGGGGAGGGTATTATGCATTTGTGCTGATGTTTATAACACTCAAAATTATTGCAGCTACACCCACCTTAATGTATACAAATCGGTTCAGAGTGTCACTTTCTGAGTCGATTTAGCTATGTCCGTCTGTCCTTCTGTCTGTCTATCCTTCTGTCTGTCTGTCCGTCTGCATGCGTGTCCATGTAAAGTTTTGCGCACGCTACAGGTCGCAATTTCCAAGATAATTTGATGAAATTTGATACTTTTGGCCCAAGGACAAAGCTTATTGAAAATTGTTAAAATCGGTTCATTATTTCGCCCAGCTCCCATATAACCGTACCCCCCGAATTGGGTTTTTGAGCTCATAATTATGTTAAATGTTCTAGTATATCAACAATAAACGGCAAAACTTATTTTTATAAAATAACATTGCTAATTTTCGTAATGATCGGATCTCATTTGACCCTAACCCCCATACAAACTCCCCTTCAGAAAATGACTTGAAGGTGAAAATTCACTTAGAAACACTAATAACACGATGAATTTCAACATAAAAACCATATTTACCCCTATCGCCATATAAACCCTCTTGTAAAAAATCTCTTTTTGGTCAACAAAAAATTAAAATATTCTGGAATTAAGGTAAAAAACAAATTAAATGCTTTATTTCTTAAAAAATAATCCACATTTTTAACATACTCACTGGTGCGGTCGTTGGTCCTGCCCGTCTATACATTCATACTTGTTTAATGTAGGCTTTATTACTAGTCACTCTGTTGGTGTTGTATATTCATGATTTTTTTTTGTTGCGTTTGATGTCGTTGCTGGCACTACAAGTAGCAAGCAGCAGCATGTAGTAGTGGCGTCTAATGGGTTTCGTTGTTTAATAATTGTGATGTTGTTTTTATTGTTTTGTTCGAGTTATTTGTTGTTGTATGTATTAATATTTTTATATTTACCGTTTGTAATATTTTAATTATTGTGATAGTAAAGACATGAAAGGCATTTTTTAAATTAAGCCTTCAAATAAAAAAAAGAATTATTTAAAATAATCGGCATAACGATAACAATATGGTATATGATAATAAAATGAAACAGGGTGTTAAGTTGAAGATGTCGATTTTAAAGAAAATTTCTAAAGATAAACTAAACTCTCACATAAACTAAATACTCAAATAAGCAAAATACAGCAGTATGTATTTTCAAAAGTAGACATAAAGTTTTAAACTGAATTATAAAGCTTTTATTAAATCTACATAAGTAAATTATTTTATCAGTCCTTTGACATTGGTTTTATGTCTCTAATTAATTTCCATCTTAATTACTACAAAAGAAGCATTTGCCATTATATAAACACAATTCTCTAATTAATAACATGCTTTACTTATAGACACCCTGTAATTTTTTTAAATACATACAATCAAATAGTTCGTCGCCATCAGCTAAAAAACTCTCTTAAACATACACATCAACACAAGCACTCATTGTCCCTTACTCACGTTTTTCCTCTCTCTTATAAACACCCATACAATTGTATACATTTATAGCGACACAGAAAATTTGCATATCTGCCATATTATGTCATACCACCACATCCGTTTCATTTGCACCAAACATGAAATCGGTCTTTTAACCAAAAACCAACAACTACAACGATAGCAATAGAAAAAAGGCGTTCAACCGGTGTTGCCATGTACTGCAACCATCCAATAAATCTATAAAAGCCAAGTCAACACACAGAGTAACGAAATAATAGCAACAACGAAATCAGCAGCAGCAGCAGTGGCAGCAACAAAAAAAAATGAGAACCGGTAGCCAACATTACAAAAGTGTTGCCTCAGGCAAAGCACGTATTCGTACACGGTTGTAATATGGAACAACAACAACAACTACAATTGAGGTACTCGTACTACGATGACTACAATGAAACATTTAACATTTTAGGAAGGCAGGCTGAAACGTTTATTGTAGCTGAAAAATTATATTTATATCAAACTCGTATCATCAATATTTTGGTCTAACAGAACTAAACGACATCATGCTGTATCGCTTATCACTGGATATAAATACTTGAGAATGAGATTATATAATACAGAGTTCCAGTAGCAGTTCTTAATATTGGAAGCAGACGCTTTTTAGTTTTGGTCCTGTTGGTAATGAGTAGTTCATAAATTCTGAATCTTAAATCTTTTAATTGTTAAAAATTTAAGATTATTAAAGTCCTTTTCGGTCTGCTCCCGTTAATTGAGAATTTAAGTATACAATACCAACACCATTTGCAACATTTTCTGTTGTTGTGTGCTGTTTTCATTTTATTTATTTATTATTTTTTTTTTTTTGTTCCCCATCCAATTAAGTAGACGTACTACTGTTGGCAACTAACTACTAACTAAAGGGACATTACTTGTCATTATTGTGATTACAAACTTATTTTGTTTTTGTTTCCATTGCCGCTGTACACATTGTTGTTGTCATTTATTTTTGTACATAAATGTATGTGTATTTTTAAATTTAATTACATGTATTTAATGAAAAAAGAAACAGAACAACAACTGCAAAAAAAAATCAAATAAATACAAGCGGTACTCAGCTCGAGAAATCTCATTCTCTACAGAGCTGGTGGCAGGTAGATACGATGTGCCAACAAATTAGAACACTTGTATATACTCACATACATATACATATATATGTATGTATGTATATATGTTTGTCTGCACTAAGTAGCAGTAAGGTTGCAATTTGAAAATGCAAAATGATACATGACAAAGCCCTTCTATACAAATAGTTACATATGCATGTAAGTATGTATGTATATATGTATGTATTTTCGCTTTGCTTATTGTAAGCCTTTGTTATTCCCGAGAGGTTTTGTGGAATTGAATATAAAATAAAGTGTAAATTAGGGCGCCCATAGTATTTTGCAGATAAAAAGTTGTTGTTGTAAATTTTTCTGCATTATATTTATTCTTGCTACATATTTACCTCAGCTACCCATGTTGCGGCAAAGAGATCAGCAAAAAAAACAAAAGCTTTGTATCGTTAGTTTTTGCATTTAATTTTATTTTTTTAGTTTGTTCGTTACAAAAAATAGATAAATCAAATGTATTTTAAGTGGAGGTAAAATCAGCTATTTTTCTGCTGCTGTTGTTGTTTGCTTTGTGTGACATAACATTTTAGATTTTTGTAGCAATTCTCTATAGTGTTTCCTTTCACATGTGTGTGAAATTTATTAAATGTAGAAATTTAAATTTATTTAGTGATAAACAATTATTGAATAATTTTGCTATTTTTATTGAGCCATTTTAATTTTGCAAAATGCTTAACTTAAGGAAAAGCATAATCTTTTTTACAAAGTTTTTGAAAATTTTACCTATTTTCTCTATTTAAGAAATTTAGAAATTTTTTTTCAATATTTTAAATAAATTTTAATTATTGAAACCTTTATCAATTTTCTTAATTTAAAAAATTAATAATTTTTAAAATATATTACAAAATTTTCTAAATTTTAGAATTAAATTTGTTTCAAATTTTTGAATAACATTTTTAATTTTGAAGATTTTTTTAGGATTTTCTAAATATTAAAAAAAATATTTTTAATTTTAAAAAGTATTTGAAAATTTAATTTACTTTCAATAAATTTCATTAATTATGTAAATCTGCAAAATTATAATTTATTGGTCAATGCGATGAATTTCTTACAGATATTTTAACAGTGGCGTATACGTGATATTTTTAACACATCTTTCTATATTTATAATACGTACTGGCTTTCTAGTGAGAGAAAAACTTAATTTATTGATTGATTGATATTGAAAATGAAAGGATCTTTAAGCAGTTTTAATTTGAAAATGTATAAATTTCTTTTTTTTAGCGATATTTGAGTTAAGTACAAACACATTTAAAAAAGTAAAGGATTATTGATCATACTGTATAACAATTTCGTAAATTGGCTTTTAGTACGAAGATGTTTTGTTTCTTATTTAATTTTTATTATTATCATTCACTGCTTTCATATTTAGAGATTTTCTCGTTTCATTGCATATTTGCAAAACATATTATAGCTTTTGCACATGTAAATATTTGCTCGTATAAAAATTTCATATATTCGTATATACATATGGGGAATTTTATGTCAAGTGACTCAATTAAAAAAATCGATTTCGACGAAATTTGCACTAAAGTTAGTACAATTAGATAGTAGGTCAGACACAAATTTTCAGATCTATCCGTCAAGAACTGCCGGACTTAGAGGGGGTTAAAGTTGGACATTTTGGTCATACAGGGTTAGACCATTTCCTTTAAGAGCCGGTGTAGTATCCCATAGTACTAACCTTGGTGGAAATTTCATCCAAATCGGAAGATATCGATTTTTAAAGTTGGGTCACTTGACTCAAAATTCCTCATATATACATTAGGGTGGCCCCAAAATTTAAGTTGATGATATTCCTACCGAAAATGAAAATTTAATTCATTCTAAGATATCAATTCTCAATGTTTGTCCTGACGTCAATATTTGGTGAGCTGGATCAAAGGATAAGAAAGATCTTTTTTAAGGTTTTTCTGATTTTTTCATATTTATGGCAAAGAAACTATATATTTGAGAGACGATTTCAACGACATAACACAATTTTGTATAAGCCTCCTAAATTATTAAAAATGTTGTAATTTTTCGGAAAATTTTTAGTTTTTTTAAATTTTTACATAGAATTATTTAATGAAATTAATTGAAATTATTACATTATAAACCTCATATTATTTCACCCAAACGGTTTTTTCGACATTTTCTGTATATTTAAAAATTTTAAAGCCTATTTTCTCCCCGGTATTTTACTAGCTATATTTATCTAACGTACTTAATATTTATATCATAAAAGGCGTAATTTTATTAGCTTTACATTGGTATATAACGATTATAATTTAATTTCATAATTCTATTACACCGTGCAACATTCCTTTTCACATATGACGAAAAATCTATGTGTACGGGAAGCTGTGGACCATTAGTATTAACTCTGTGTAATTAGATTTTCATAATCAGCTTTTATTCCCCTGTAAAAAGACCTTAATATTTAAAGAACATACGATTTCAAAAGATGGAAATTTGGTATTAATATTAATATCAAATGAATCTGAAAATCTCTGCTTCAAAATAATATTATTTTTTTCATTTCATCAGGATTGAAAAGGAAATGGAAGCTCAAAGAAAATTTGCCACAAAAAAGTAGTTAAAAATTTTAGTTTCGAACATGATACCTTTTTTAATTTTATTTATTTTTAAATTTTTGTCTTAGTGAGTCAAATAAATAATATTGATATAATGTACAGATTCCCAGCTTTCATTTAATACTAATATTAGCATCATACAATACATATAAACAATTAATATATCCGTTTTGTCCTTTTATAAGGACATAAGAGCTGATTATAAAAATCGGAGTACGCAGAATTGCTCTAAATTGAGTCTAGTTTCATATGCATATCAACTTTTCTATGTGAGAAAGATTTTTTTACAGGGTGTTATAAATCAAATTTTTTAGTTTAAATAAAATATTAACACAATTTATCCTAAAAATCTATGATGACAACGGTTTGTATGTCGTTGTTAACATTATTTTGCAATGTTTTGGGAGCATACATAGGCTTTGATAAATTCAAATAAAATTCGATCTAGATTGAATTTTGACAAACAGAAACACACCGTTTCGGCAAATTTTATTGAGGATTATTATGTATTCATTTCAACGCACTATATTAAATTCGTCTGTGTTAAAATTTGAAAATTTTCCGAAAAATTTTAAAACTTTTGCTGTTACACAATATGATTTTTATATGTTGAATGCGTCTCTCAAGGACCTTTCTTATGATACCAAAATTTCATAACATTCGTTTGGAAGAAATATGAAAAAAATCATGAAAACCTCAAAAAGGACCTTTTTATTCTTTGATCAGCTCACCAAATATTGACGCCAGGAGAACAATTTTGAGCAACGGTATCTTAAAATCAATGAAACTTTCTTTTTAGTTGGGAACATTGACACCTTATTTTTCCTCCTTACAAACGGGGCCAACTTAATATATATACATATCTATATGTAAATGTGCATATGTATATATTTTAAGTACACATAGAAAAATTTCGATTGACATAAAACGACAACAATGTTAACAGCAGCATTTCTTACCATGTTAGAAAATTTTCATGCTGCTAATAAGCGTGCCTAAGGTTACCATAACCTTGTTGACTTTTGAACCTACATGATTATGACAAATTTGTAAATGAAAATGTAAATATAGCTCAATAGTTTCACCAAAACTAAATTAAGCCAATAACAATTGTAGATCATTTTTATCATAGAAAAAGTATAGATTTTTTAACATAAAAAAATTAATATTCAATTTGTTTTATTAACTATTAAATTACAGTTTAAACTTTTTAATTATTTACAAAATGTGTGCTTTTGATATGCTTTAACAAATTTAATTTGTTATTTAAATAAATAAAGACTGTATTTGGTTTCCGGCATAGTTTGCATGTTAAATTCAAAGATTTATACATATATCGGATTTACTATAGTTTAAACGTTTATTTAAGTTTAAAGCTATAAATTTTAGTTTTTAATTTAAGTTTGTTTAGCTATTTTAATTATTATAAATATTTTGTTGATTTTTTTTTTTTTTGCTAACTGTTTTCAACATGTTTATTTTACTAGTTTTTATATTTTTCTCTCACGAATGTTTAGTGTATTGTAGTATATTATATCTAGAGTTTTATAAACACAAAATAAATTAAAAATGAAGCTTTTTAATTATTCAAGAGTTTATCCAGACATTTTTTCAAAGCTAAAAAATACATATATAAAATGTATTTTAACTTAAAAAAATACAGGCCATATGTAACATTTAGCCAAACTGATTTAAAACATGTAAAATTGTACATGCATATGTTGGAAACTAAAAACAAAATTCTACAACAATAATAAATAAATAAAATAACAACAGCAATAGAAACAACAAAAACAACAACCTGCTATATATTTATTATTGTAATTCATACAATTATAAAAATATACTAACACACAGGTGAATATAAAGAAATATGAAGGACAATTTAGAATTCTTTTAAGCGCATTGTTCAGCAAGTTTATGAGCTTTTTTAGGCATGGAACTGAGGACAATTTCAAAAAAATATACTTTTTTCTCATGTTTAGTACATTAATACGCCTCCTTTAAGAGGTTTTCCTACAAAAAAGCGGTCCACGATTAGGACACCCTAATTGAGAGGTATTCCGAATACCTCTCAAATAGTTTTTAAGACCCTTTCATCAAATCAATCTGAAATTTTAATCATTCATTAAACAGGTTCTCAAACATTCCTCAGTGTCCTTATAGAAATCTTATAGAAAACTGGCATCATGGTAGGACATTTCAACAGCTTTACAAACTACCCTCTTATTGTATACATATCATACATACATCTAGTATAAATATATTTAAATATTAGTCCTTAAAATATAAATATGTACATTTTACCAACATATCCATACATGCAACGTTGAAACATGTAAACTAAACGGATAAATTAAACAACCGACCAAAACGACCAGCTAGTCAGCCATTCATTTATTCATTCATTCAGTCGTTCACTTATTTATCCTTGCAAGCAACCAACTATTCACTCATACTTTTGTAAACTAAACAAAGACATAAACACGCAATGCTGACATTATTTTTTAAAAGTTGCAAATTTTATTTTAACCTGAATTAAAAAGAAAAAAACAACAACAACAACAAGTATAACAAAAAAAAAAAAAATAATAATGAATATAAAATAAAGCAACAGAAAAAAGTAATTAGTAAAACACAATACCTGCTTGCTGTAAGTGAAAAGTAGCAACAACAACAACTAATATTTTAATTGTAGCAGCAGTACGGCAAACAAATGCCTACAATGACTGAATGTATAAACACTACTTGTATGAATTTAAGGAAAATGAAAACAAAACATGTAAATTACATTTTAAAAACATGTACTAGAATTAAATGAATCAAATTTAGAGGAGATTGTGGGGTCAGAGGGAAGTAGAAAATGAAACAGTCGTGTCAAATATTATTAAGGCGATGAGCAAATAATTTAGCATTGTCTTACAAAAGGCTGGCATTACATTTGTTACTGGTTTTAGAGGAAAATGTGTATCTGTCTGGAATCAATATTTCAGTTACATATTTATTTCCTAAAATTTTAATTAAAGAATATTTTGATTATTCATATTTATAAGTTCGATATTGTTATTAATAAGTAATTTATTTATGTTTAATTTCCAGAAAACATTAAACCCTTGACCTTTGACGAAGTCTACAATCAAAGCAGCCCCTCAAATTGCACCGTCTATGTGGGTGGTGTTAACAGTTCTCTAACAGCATTGAGTGAGGAAATTTTACAAAAGACTTTTTCACCTTATGGATCAATACAAGAAATAAGAGTTTTCAAAGATAAAGGCTATGCGTTTGTTAGGTGAGTCATTTCTATTAACAAATACATAGAAAAAAAATATATTAATAATAATTTTACTTTTTTAACTTTACAGATTCTCCACCAAAGAAGCTGCTACTCATGCCATTGTTGGTGTTCATAATACTGAAATCAATGCCCAGCCCGTTAAATGTTCGTGGGGCAAGGAAAGCGGTGATCCTAATAATGCCCAAACTATTGCCAGTCAAGCTCTGAATCCTGCTGCTGCTGGATTTCCTTATGGCGTGGGTGCTGCTGCTGCCGCCGCTGCGGCTTATGGTCAACAACTAGCTGCTACGGGTTGTTGGTATTCTCCCACACCCACGTATCCTGCTTCATCGGCCACAGCTGCTGTAACGCCTGCTGCTTCGGCTGCGGTACAAAATCAATTTCTGCAAGGTATCCAGGGTTATCATTTTGGACAGTATGGTGGCTATCAGCAGGGTTATATGGGGTAAGTTAATGAACGTTATTATAGACTATAGAACTAGTTCAGTTTATAATTTAAGACACAAAGGGAGAGTTAATAAAATGTTAATAGTAATCATACAATTATTACGTTAAGATACTTTTAGCTTTTTATACCCTACATCACTATAGTGGGGAGGTTATTGTGGGTTTGTGCTGATGTTTGTAATAGCCAAAAATATTGGTCGTACACACACCTTAAAGTATACCAATCGGCTCAGAATCACTTTCTGAGTCGATTTAGATATGTCCGTCTGTCCGTATGTCTGTCTGTTCGTCTGTGTGTCCATGTAAACCTTGTGCGCACGCTACAGGTCACAGTTTTCAAGATAATTTTATGAAATTTGGCACATACTCTTCTTGACCCATGGAAGAAGTCTAAAATTATCGGACAAACTTAGTTTTATATAAGTCTTAATGATACTGCTAACTTTCGTACTCGTGTCACTTGTCTCAATGAATTAGTGTTAGCAATATAACTTTGCTACTAATATTTCCACCGAAATGCATTATTATGATCGATTACTTGTTAATAAATTACGACTATAAATGGAGCACTTACATTTTTAATAGCTTTCAAATAAATTACTTTACCTATTTCATAATCTTTCATGCAGATTAAAACTAATTAATTAAAATTATTAAATCGATAAATTTATTCACAAAAAAAAAAAAAAAAATACAAAAAGTACACGATAATAAAAAAGCAAAATAGATAACATCATGATTGTTCAAATATTCCAACACACATACACATACTGTGTATGTAATTATTTTATTGTAACTGTCCTTAAACTGTATATTGTGCATATGTCAACAACATTCAATACAAACTCACTTTCATTTGACAATGCATTAAAATAGGTGTATATTCATACGTACACACTTACATATATGAGTGTATATTGTGTGCGTGTTAATATGTACAAAGATCTGTGACAATTGTTGTAGGTATGTTATTTGTCTATTTTTGCTAATGTTTTTGTTGGAATTGTCGTTGTTAATGTAAACACAATTTTAACACAAAATGAGGTTACACACATCAAATGCATAACATCGCTTATAACTACATACATACATACATACATACCTATATATACTTCATACAAATACATATGTACATGTGTATACTTAGTAAATAAATATAACCTAATACACACACATACATACATATGATAGAACAAATAAACATTTAGATATTTAAATGATTGAAATGCCACTTGGGATAATGATAACATGATGAATGACTGGTTTACTGACTGAGCAAACTGTTATAACTAAATGAATGACTAAAGAGTGAATTCATTTACTAATTGCTAGACATGTTCATTAAATTTTCATACTCACAAACAAATAAAAATAATTGCTGTCGATATAAATAATTATATAAATATATCGACATTTTCATTATTATTATTTTTTTAAATTATTAAATAATGTTAATGTATGTCAAACTATTAAAATTGCAAAAAATCACATTTTTTATAACTGAGTTCTAACAGTCTTGTAGTAAATCATAGATAAGTTATGGTTTCAAGAAACTAAAATTCTTTAGAACCATATTTGTAATTAATCAGCTAGTTTATATTTATATACAGATAACCATTAGTTTTACTAAGTAAACAAAAATCTATTTAATTTAAATGCTTTATATACTATTACAATACATAATTAATTTTATAATAAATTCTATATTATTACAATTACAGCATGGGCGTACAAATTCCAGCTACTTGGCAAGGTGTTGCTACACAAGCACAAATATCTCCTGCTCAACAATTGGCGACGGCGGGTGTTGCCGGTGCTGCCATACCACAGGCAGCCGGTGTAGTTGCTTATCCCATACAACAATTTCAAGTTAGCCCACAGGTTGGTAATGTGAAATGTTTATAAATGTGTAAATACATACAAAAATATTTATATATATATAGAGTAGATAGTAGAGTAGATGAAGTACAAGAAATGTTTCCGACATAATTATGAAAATTTTTGCACCTTTAGAAAATGTTACAAAAGCATTTACAATGTGTTATAGAATTTAACTTTTTTTCCACATTTTTTTGCTCTGTTTTCTTCTTTTTAGCATGCTTTAGTAACTGTTTGTGATTTTTATTTATTAATTTACCGTTTTTTTTTACTCAATTTATTGCATTTTTATTTAAATTTTTATTAATTTAGTAGTAGTGGATTTTAAATGTTATTACACTCAGAAAAATGTTTACTATTTATATCTCGGTTTTGAAAATAAAACTAAAATCATCAAGATTCGAATATAAAACTTACGGAATAAATGACTTTTTTTTGAATTGTTTGACATGCAGAAATACATTTTTTTTAATAAATCGAAATATACCTAAAAATGTCATGATTTAATAATTCGTTGATATTTTATAGCCCATCAGGCTATCTATTGGGCATAACATTAAGACCTGAAATAAAACCTAAAGAAATCAGTTAGATTTAAATATATTTATATTTAATTCTCAATATCAGTACCAATAGTTTTTTAAAGTATATTTCAGACAAAATTCTATATTTTCTGAGTGTAATTCGCATGTTTGTAAAATAGTTTTATTTTAGATATTAATTAAAAAAACTGAACCTTTTTAGAAAAAAAAATCGTAGCTAATAAAACATTGAAACATGAATTCTTTTAGAGGTAATGGAAAAAGTAAGAATAAAGCTCGTAGAATCGTTTAAAGGTCTCGAAACGCAATTACTTAGTTTGATAGTTCTAATATTTACATTTGCATATGTATGTATTTTTTAGGTATGTATATATTTCTTCCTCTATGCATTCCAAACTTTACTTAAGTAATATTGAAATGTTTGCTAGAATATGGACCACACAGAGAAAAAAACCCGTTAGAGAAGTACCAAAATTGATATAATCAGTTGTCAAAAGTGAGCTTACCACGTCAGTTAACATTTAGACAATGGATGTGTATAAAATTAAATAAAACCCAACTATAATTTTGATAACCACCGTTGTAATTTTGACAACGCTTCGTTGTCATTTCAACAACACATTGTTGTCATTTCGATTACGCTTTGTGTCATTTCGGCAATGCATCGTTGTGATTTCGACAACGAATCGGTGTCATTTCGTTCTTTTTGACAACATATAGTTGTCATTTTGATAACACATTATAATTTTTTTTTTTGGTTGGTTTGAAAAGTATCCGCACATACTTTGACAATAGATGTAGCACTTTGGTGTCAATTTGGTACCAGGCATGTATAATTTTAAAACGTCTTTTTTTCCTTCTGCATATACACTTCCATTTTCGTCTTGATATCTTCCAATCAATAATGTTTTCTTTAGAATAGGCTTTGTATATGGACAAATATAATCGAAATTCATTATGGGGACAAACTTCAGTATGTGGGCAAATGTAATCAAACTTTATTTAAATTGGAAAATGGATTTGCATTTATACAAAACTACTAAGTATTAAATTTCATAGTGATTACGAATTGTGTTGGAGAGGAACTTTGTGTGGGGACAGTCGACAGTATAATTATAACATATGTATATAAAACTGTAAGCTAAATTAATAGATCGGTTTCAATCAGTTTCCTTAGGCTTAGTCCTTGGGGCAACACAAATTTTGTGCCAAATATCATTAGGGGGGCTAGGTTTGTAGGACCATATACACTTCATCAAATCCGAAAAAATACACCTAGGACACTATCGGCCCTGTTGTGCGATCCTTTTCACAGTAAAGTTTTTGTTGATGAAAACATAGTATTCACTCAATGATTCATCGTCTGATGTTGTGGAACTCGATTTCCAGGACGTAATTCTTCAGAATTTTCCAAGCAGTGTTCGTGAGGGATGTTATGTCAGGAGTAATATCACTCCCAAGATATTTCGATCTAATTTCGATGAAAGCCTGACAATGGCAAAAGAAATGCTTCATTGTTTCACTGTCCTCTCTACATGCTCTACATGCATCTGAATCCGCATGTCATCCGTAATTCTGTGTGTCCGCACAGAATACATACCTCAGACTTGGTCATTTTAAGGAGTTCTCTCGTCCTACTCTTGTTAGGGTCAAAGGATATTTGTGGTTCTAATCACCTTTTTTCTTTATGCTAAAAAGCCTTGTGAGATTTTCTCACCCATATTTTTAATGTAGCCCTCGTTGCTTCGAATGGTTCTGCGATCGTCAGGTTAACTATCTCGAGCTCCCTTCCCTTTAAAGCTAGTTCTTTCGCTCTTTCGTTGCCGACTACTACCGAGTGGCCTGGTAACCCTGCTCTCCCTTAACTCTGGGAAAGTTATCGTTTAAAGCTTTCTTTCAATCCAATAGATTTAACTTGATCACCCGATTTAGCCCAGATCTGCTGGCGTCATATTTATTCTACTCAAATTTACGCATTTCTCGGACTTCTGCCTGGAAGGTAGTGTTGAGGTTAGGTAAAGAAATATTTTTGTTTGTTTTGTAAATAGTATATTTTTGTTTCAATATAGAAAGAACCCCGCTTTGTCCCCTAAATCGGAGTCATCTGTGTAGGAATGAATTCCTAAGGGTATTTGCTCTAATGTTCCGCTTGACCAAGATATTCTATCTGGGATCAGTGTTTGAATGTTTCCGACATATTCTGTGTCTAGTACGTGATTGGACATATCTGATGATTGTATCCACCGCGAAAAGATATGAGCCGCCCGGCTATAAGTGCCACCTCATACCTATGTATATGTTTCAATAGGCGGAATATTCAGAGCCTTAGCCATCTCATACCTAATATTTGGTACAATAGGTGGAATATTTAGCAGCGTTTTCAGATCCATAGCTGACGTAGAACTCATGTACGCAGAACTCCCTATACTATTTACACTTTTTATCCAAACAAGTGCATCAGATTATTGAAGCATATGTTAGAAGTGGTTTAATTACACTAAAAATGTTTACATGGACACGAATATGTTCGGATCATACCTCAAAATCATTCATACTTTAAGGTGCACTTAAAAACATGATATGTTGGCAACGATCGCTCTTCTATGTAGTAGTGTAGTGATTAAAGATTCGTTAAGATACCTATATTCTATTCTCTTTTACTTAAATTGTAAGACTATCTTTTTGATTTTGTTAGTTATAATGACAAGTTTTTCGTTTCGATTTTTAAAATGTAGAAAAAAGGTTTGGTAAAAATCTGAAATTATTAAATTTATTTTGCATGTATGTGTTATCTATAATAGTATTTTGCTTGTTGCACAATTTTTTTCAATTACATTTTATTCCATTTAAAAAAAAAAGAAGAACGTTTCATGCAAATAAAAATTTTGTCATACAAATTCTTTTTTTTATAAATTGTCTTTTTTACTACTTTTTTCCAATTTTTACTAACACCCATATTATTTTTTAAGGTTTATCCTTTACTTTTGCAGGCACAGTAAATCCTCACTACAATTCAAAATTAAAAATAAAAAACATTAAAATGAAACAATGAATTTGACATAAAAATTCTAAGCTGTAAATAGAAACCAAAAAACAATTTAAGCTGCAATATATATTTATAAATACATATGTATATGGTTAAAAAAAAAACTAAAATAAAAAATTAATAAAAAATATACAAAAAAGAAAAAAAAAATAAATTTATACATAAAAACATATTTATACCAATTAAAAAAAATTAGTAATTAAAATTAAATAACAAATGCAAAAAAAGAAGAAAAAACAAACAAAATACACAATTGAATACAATTATATGTAAATTAACCAACAAAAAGGCAACAACAACAAACAAACAAAAGAATATTAATTTAGACAAAGGAAATATAAAAATTAAATAAAGTAATAAAAAATAAACAGAAAATTAAAGAAAATAATGAAACATATGAGAGGAACAAAACATTTAAATTAACATAATAATGAGCGGCATAATAATTATAAATATGCCATAAATTATACTTGCAAAAAAAAAATCCCACAAACCAAAACCAACATCTAAACACTCACAAATACACAGTCACATACATTTTTACACTTAACTAAAACACATACAACTATTTATATACTTTACATGTAGTAAATATATACTTAGTATATGGATTTAAAGTACTTAGAGTTTCCAATGACATTGTAGGGGAGTAATTTAATATTTAGTCTTACACAAAATTATATTGGGGTTTTTGCATTTAGTAACAAAAGCACGTAGTATTAGAATATATACTGGATAACAGGCATCCTACCACTCCACACCACTGACGTATGAATAGCAATTAAATATACTATGTAGTTGAAAAAAAAAACAAAACAAAATGTTTAATAAATCTTACAAAAGTAAGTGAATTTATATTTGTAGTTTTAAAGTCTACATGTCTATAACGCTATATAGTTTTATTGTTTTTGTAGTCAATTAGATAATTTCGTATAGATCTGTGTTATTCGTATAATTTAAGCGAAATATCCAATCCCCTATTAAAACTTGTGTTGATTTTTTAACTTGGTAAAAAAATTATTTTGAAGGATAGAAAATTACTTAAGATTTAAGTTTATGAGAATTCTAGGACTAAAAAGATTCATCAGTTTGTTTTAAAGTTTGAAATAGCAATTGTAATGCTATGCAATTGGAATTGAGATGATTATTATATATCGTCAATGTAAATACAGCCATAGTCGTATCTATTTACACACACTGAAAATTTAAGTATTCTTCGAAATAAAACTACATTTTGGTACTTTAAAGATACATTTGAAGAAAAAAATGTTCATTACTACAATCCTTAAAGGGTGTAGATCACGTTCGTTGAAAAATATTACGAAGAAAGGTCCTAGTTATTGCTTAAATTCGCAAAAGTAGACCTAACCTTCAGTTTTCAAAAATATTTACACAAATTTATTCTTTTTCAAAAGTATTTACACATTCCTTAAAAGCGACTAAAACCTCTATAGTCTTGGAAAAAACGTCATGGTTTTTGCTAGTCAGTTTTTGTTATTAGTTAAATTCAAATGTTCTTAAAAAAAGTCTATAAAAAGCATTCAAAATGGTGAAAATAAGGGAAATTCCCCTCGAGATGCGAACTGAAATTGTAACCAAATTTAGAATGGGTGTATCGGCGTTGGAATTAGAAAAAGAGTATGGAATATGTCGGAAAACAGTATATAATTTAGTAAAAAAGAAAAATACATACGGAAGTCTTCAAAATAGAAGTAGAAGTGGTCGAAAAATGAGAACAAACAAAGAGGAAGATTGTTCAATTGTGAAAGTATTCGCTGAAAATCCAGATGCAAGTCCAATTAAAGTTGCTGAGGAGTCAGAAAACATTATTGGAAAACATATAAGTGACAGTACAATACGAAGAAGATTAAAGAATTATGATATAAGGACTTATGTTGTCCGAAAAATAATAGATATATCTCCCAAAAACAAAATAAAACGTCTAGAGTTTGCTAAGGAGTATATCCATAAGCCAAAGGAGTTTTGGCAAAATGTATTATGGACAGACGAATCTTCTTTCCAATTTGAAGGTTCATTTGGAAGAACATATATGCATCTTTCAAAGGGATCAAGGCAAAAAGCATTGCAACCTTTTAATAGATTTGGTGGTGGCTCGGTAATGTTTTGGGGATGTGTCTCTTATAATGGATATGGGGATCTAATACCAATTAAAGAGACACTAAACCAATCGGGATACCTGGATATATTAAATGACCATGTGTTTCCATCCGCACGAAGACTGTTTGCTAGTGAAAATTGGATTCTTCAGCATGATAATGCTCCATGCCACAAAGCATGGTTACCAACTACCTTTTTAAATAGGGTTGGACAAGATGTTCTTCCGTGGCCACCACAGAGTCCTGACCTAAATATAATTGAGAATGTCTGGGCAGCCATAAAAAGGAGGAGAACATTGAAAAATGGCCGTAAACGAGAGGAAACAATTGAAGAAGTGAAATGTATATGGAATAGCCTGCTTTGTGCGAAAATTAGTTGATTCAATTCCAGATAGACTACAAGCTGTTATAGACGCGGATGGAAATTTATCTGGTTATTAAAAAAAAACGTTACTTTTTTGTTGTTTTATCTTATTTTTAATGATGTGTAAATAATTTTGAAAGGAAATAAATATGAGTAAATAATTTTGAAAACTAATGGTATGAACTTCTTTTTCGATTTGAACCACTAATTGGTAGATTTATTTATAAAATTTCTTAGCTATCATTATCTATAAAGTCTATGGATTGTGATAGAAATCTTTTTTTTTCCAATTTTATTTACAAGGCCGCAAAATTTTGATTTTATCCTAGCTTACTTAATTTTTTTAGTGTGTGTAAATATATACGACTATGGCTGTATTATGTTGTGTAAAAAAACGTTTAAAAGCTTTGTTATACAAAGCTCGAAATGGCTTAATTTTAGTAACTTGGGAAATACACTATAAAATGTTCCAAAAAAGCTTTTCTTTAATGGTTTCAAAATATTTTTCAAAATAAAAAAAAAAAATTAAAAAAATTATTTTAAGAAAGTTCGAAAAGCTTTTTTATGAAAAGGTTAAAGGTTATAGTCAAAACAACTTCTTATTATAAAAAGTATTTTTTATTAAAAATAATACAAAAATTTTTTCTTCAAGAAAGCTTTTTTTTTAAAGAAATATCAATAGTTAAAATAATTTTTATTGTGAGAAGTTTAAAAAAGCTTTTTATGTGAAAAAGTTTAATTAAAATGTTTCTAGCGAAAAAAATTTCAAAAAGCTTTTTTGTGTAAAAATTTTACAAAAAAAGCTTTTTTAATGGTTCCAAAATGTTTTCCAAAACGCTGATTTTGAAAAAAAAAAAAACAATTTTAAAAAAGTTAAAAAAGCTTTTTTATGAAAAGATTAAAATAGTCAAAAAAAACTTCTTATTAAAAAACATATTTTTTGTTAAAAATAATACAAAAAGCTTTTTATTCAAGAAAGCTTTTTTTTAAATATCAATGGGTAAAATAATTTATATTGTGAAAAGTTTAAAAAAGCTTTTTATGTGAAAAAGTTTAGTGAGAAGTTTTCTAGCGAAAAATTTTTCTAAAACCTTTTTTTAATGGTTCCAAAATATTTTCCAAAAGGCTCTTTTTATAAAAATCAATTTAAAAAAAAAATAATTTTAAGAAAGTTCGAAAAGCTTTTTTGTGAAAAGTTTAAAATGGTCAAAAAAACGTTTTATTAAAAAAAGGATTTATTGTTAAAAATAATACAAAATTGTTTTGTTCAAGAAAGCTTTAAAAAAAAAATTATAGTTAAAATAAGTTTTATTGTGAAAAGTTTAAAAAAGCTTTTTATGTGAGAAAGTTTAATGATGGCTCCAAAATTTTTAAAATAAAATAATTTTAAGAGAGTTCGAAAAGCTTTTTTGTGAAATGGTTAAAATTGTCAAATAACTTCTTATTAAAAAAATGATTTTTTACTAAAAATAATACAAAAAGTTTTTTGTTCAAGAAAGCTTTTTTTGAAAAAAAAAAAAAAAATATCAATAGTTAAAATAATTTTTATTGCGAGAAGTTTAAAAAAGCTTCTTATTCTTCTCTGTGTAAAAATTTTACAAAAGCTTTTTTTGGTGAAAAAGTTTTAAAAGAGCTTTTTGAAAAAGCACAAGCTTTTATACACTCTTCTTAGATCAATTTAATTATCAATGATATTCTTACTACTTTTTAAACAAGACCTCAATTGTTTCTTATTTAAACAAAACTTATAAATAACTTAAAGATAGCATGTTAAGCAAATATGTTGCAATTGCAAAGTTTTTTTTTCCAAACTTCTCTTGTAATAAAAGACACAACATTTTTTCAAAAGTGGTTTTCGTTAATTCCAAAATAATTTGTTTCCAAAAGGACGAAAAAAAAAACACAAGTTTAAACTAAAAAAAAAAATACACACAACTAACATATAGCAAAGCAATTTTGCTTTTTTTAATATCCCCAGCTAATATTAAGTTTTCCTTTTTATAAGTTTTGTTACTTTTGCAGCTAAAATAGCAAACTAACTTTGTCTAAGCAATTTCAAATGCTTCCACAAAGACATACAGATAACAAACAAAACAAAATAATACTAAGCAACAATAGTGCACATTATTATTATATTTTTTTTTTATTTTGACTTTAAAAATGTCAAAACTATATAAAATACAATTGAGAACAAACAAAAACTAGCACTCCAAACCGACAAACACACATACACACATATAAGAACATTATACACAAAATTATACTATACATACTTCTGCAAAGTTAAACGTAAAAGTACTCGTATAATATATAGAAAATAACATAACAATTTTATTCCTCAACCCTCCAAAAAAAAAATAATATGAAAAAAAAAAAACAACAAAGTTAAACTTAGCTAACTAACTAACGAACAACTGAACTTTTAAGATGAGTTTTTATATACTTACATATATACATACATACTTATATATGTATAATACATATATAAAAGAAAACCTAATAAAAATAGCACTAGTGCCTAAAAATCTTAAAAAAAACATTTGAATTTTTATTTCACAAATGAATAAAAAAAAACTAAACCTAAATTTAAATTATATTTATAAAATTAAAAACGCACACTTACGTTTTGGTGAAGAAAAACAAAATTCTTCAAAAAAAAAGTTATATGTTTATGTGTCAAAAAAGAAACGAAAAACGTTAGATACTTTTGATAAGTTTTAGCGAAAAAAAGTGCAATGAGATTAACTAGGAAAAAAAACTAGTGAATATTTATGAGTATAAAAATTCAAATAATTAAAAAAATTCCTAGCAACATATTAAAACCAACACCAAGTCATCACCATAATAACACAAACGCATACTTATACAGCACCCACACTCATCCAGCCAGTACTCTTTCAAACACTCTCTCTCTCTCTCTGGCACTATAGTGTCACGTAAATTCAATTATAGTAAAACTCATGCATAAAAAACAAGCATCAAAACCAAAAATTTCCTAAAATTATTAGTGCAAAGCTATTTAATAAAATCCTGTAGTTTCTATTAAAAAAAACACTTAATACCTAAAAATAGACAACGGTAATTAGCCAGTAATAAGTATTTATATATGTAAACAAGTTAAACGCAACAAAAACAACCAAATACATGCATTCGTACATACATAAACATTAAACTATAAATTTACCTACATACTATATATTGTTACATTAATACATACTGACATACATACATATATCTTATCTACATATTTACATTAAATATTATTTTAATATTTAAAAAGTTCCTAAAAATTATATAAAAACAACAGCATTAAGAAATACTTATACTTACTTATTTTTTTATTTTTAAGCAAAGCTATTAACAAAGAATAGTAAACGAATTTTTATTGTTTTAAATTTAAAAATATTTTTTTTAATATCGCAATGTTTTTTAATTTAATGGGTGTTTTTAAATCATATACATAATTTTTTCATGAAATTAAATGATTTTCAATGTCAAAACAGTTTTAACAGTCATAACTGTTAACACCGTTATAACATGAAATTCGACATATATGAACCAAAATCTCTCTACCAAATTTTATGTAGATCGGTCTATATTTGACCCTATCCCCCATATAAATTCCCCTTAGGAAAATGACTTTACGGCTCATTACTAGCTTAAAAATACGAGTACAACGATGAAATTCAGCATAAAATATTTTGTAAGAACCAAAATCTTTCTACCAAATTTTCTGAGGATCGGTCAATAATTGACCCCACCCTATTCAGAAAATTAAAGAATCGATTCATAAATTCAAAGTTTATTTATAAGGAAGCAATTCTTTTCGGCAGTGATTTGATGATGGGTATATAAGATTCGGCATGGTCGAATATAACACTCTTACTTGTTCTTAATTCAAAATTTGTCAACAACTGATTTTCTGAAGGATGCTTTATATGTGGAGTATAGGGTTAAATATCGCCCGATCTTCGTAAAATTTTGTGGATTTATCTTTACATAAAAGTTATTTATGCTGAATTGCATCGTAATATTAATAATAAGAGAATTATGGAATTCAAGTCATTGTTAGCTTTAAAGCTATGTTAGCTTCAAAGCTATTCACACATTCTCCAGTCATATGACCATATATAGGTTCTTTAATTTGGCAGTTTCTTCGTATGAGCATTTCAGACTTGTTTGGTAAATTTAATCAAAAGTATGTAAACCATTCTTATTGCTAGAAATTAAGTTAAGTTAAGTAAGCAGTTACTTTAAAAATTAAATAGTGTTTTCGATACCATTAACCAGGCATGTGGGGTTATGATTACACAAAGTAATTCACTACATGGTCAATTACAATTATTTGTAATGTGTAATTGAGAAATAACCAATTATAATTATTTGTAATTGTAATTGAAGTTTTTCCAATTACAATTACTTGTAAAGTGTAATTGACCAATAACCAATTACAATTACTTGTAATTGTAATTGAAGTTTTGCCAATTGCAATTACATACTTGAAATTGCAATTGAAGTTTCCAATTAAAATTACTTGTAATTGTATTTTGGTTATTACTAATTACAAAATTACATGTAATTATAAAGAGCAAAATTTATAATTACAAGTAATTGTAACTGCAAACTCTTCAATTACTATAGAACTAATTGTAATTGGCAAAACTTCAATTACAATTACAAGTAATTGTAATTGGCGAAACTTCAACTACAATTACAAATAATTGTAATTGGTGAATCTTCAATTACAATGTAATTGTAATTAAAAATATAGTCATTATCCCCCATGTCTGCCTTTAACTAATAGTTGAATTAAAAAAAATTCTCCCACTTCATAAAAAGTGTGTGTTTTCATAAGACAATTTCATTCTATCTACCATTGCGTATACGTTATATTTAAAAATTCAATAACACTTATACGTCATGCAGTTCAACACATAAGGAAATTGCTTACAAAACGTCAAGTTAAACGTATAATGATTTAAAATGCCTATTTATAATCTGTGTTTTTGTATATTTTTTTAATTTCTCTTATTTTTAAACAAAATTAATGATTTTTATGTATAACTTATTTTAATCCTATAAAATTTTCAATAGCATTAACATAAACTTCCTAAACTTAAAAAAAATGTTTGCCTTCCTACATTTATGCGTAACTTATAATTGAAACCAAAAATTTAAGCAACAACAACAAAAAACTACTTGTAAAATAACAAAATAAATTTTCTGCTTTATTTTATAAATAATAAAAAAAAAAACTAAAATTTTTCCTAAATATTTAAATTTATTTTTGTATCACTTTGTAATAAAGATTTTTTTAATGCTTTAAACACCATAAAATATTTAAATCAAATACAGACAAACCAGTAACAATCACTTAAATTTTTTCACCATTTCTCTTATATATTTTTTTTATAAACATACATTTTTTTAAAAAAACATTTCTTTACAAAATGTATAAATTCTTGATATTTTGAAAAATTGTATATGTTTTGTCTACAAACAAAAATTTTGTGAAATTTAAGATAATTAAAATTTTTATGTATTTTTTTCTTTTCTTCTTCTTAATTTCAGTTACCAGAAGATGAATGGTTAGCAGCAAATTTATTATGTTAGTTTTAAATAAAGATTTTTAAAGTTAAACAATAAAACACAGACAGACAGACATACAAATAATATAAAAACATATATACATATATATATTTAAAAGATAGCAAAAAAACAACAAAGAATTAAAACTTAATTTAAATATTGAAAAAAAAAAAATGGAAATTGATATAGTTTAAAAGAACAACAACAACAATTACAACAAAAAAAAAATAAAGCAGAAAAATACATTTTAAAATAGTCAGAAAAGAAAATATTTGCAATATTTATAAATACATACAAAATATTACAGAAAACCAACAATTACAATTTAATAGAAAATTAAATGAAAATATTTAGAAAATGCAAAAGTAAATAGGGAAAAATGTATTTTAAACAAAAAAAATCACAAACATACACATGCAAAAATAATGGCAAATATAACAAAAAATATAAATAAATTTAAATTACAACAACTTACAAATTTAAAGTTAGAGAAATTACAAAAAAAAAATCAACCAACAACAGCAACCAATAACCACATTTTAGATGTAGTTATTTAGCCCATATACTAAAAGAAAAAAAAATATATATATAGTATGTATTAAAGTTATACATGATATACATAGATATGTATACTTTAGGAATTATAACAAAATATTTTAAATCATAAACATACATAAACAGACAAACATACATAACTACATATAAAGACAATTTAAAAAAAAATATATTTTAAAACAATCAACATTCCATCGAATGATATTAAAAATTGATAATGATATTAAACAAAAATGTAAGCAAAACAAAAAACAAGAAATTAATAAAATATTAATTAAAACAACAGCAACCCCATGTCCCCAACAAATTAAAGGCAAACAACATAAAAACAACAACAGCAAAAAAACCCATGCAAAGAAAAAAAAAATAATAATTATAAATTAAATTTAGTTTATAAGTAATATTCACTTATAGAATATATATAAATATAACTTATACATAATATAGCTATATATATATAAATATATACATTTATTATAAAAAAAACCCTACAACAACTCTAGCGTTTATATACCTAGAATTCAAGTGACATATATACAAAATCAACACACACATTAGATATTTGTACAGATGTTAATAACAAAACAAATGAAAATAACAATAATATTATTAATATTAATAATGACAACATCAACAACATTGACATGAATATTAAATATACATAAATACATATTTTCAAATGTATACACACATACAGACATAAAACAAAAATACAACACATACGTACTTACATACATTTACATCAACATGTCCTTAGAAACACAGGTATGGCTTTTTACATATAATTACTTGCTGTTGCATGAAAACAACACACATATTTATATTTCTACAAAAAAAAATTAACAATGTCGTTATTTTCCTAAAAATTTAAGCTAAAATCTTTAGCTTAAGAAAATTACTTACCAAGGATCATGTATAATTATTTAAAGATAAATTGATTTTTATTTATTTAATATATAAAAATAGAAAATGAAAAGTTTTTTCGAAAGAATTTATTTATTTATTAGTAAATTTTCTTAGTCTTGTAATGGAACAACCGTCAAATTTCGATACGGAAAAGTGATTAATCTCTTTGGAAGCTTTAGTCAAATACATATATACTGATCATCACAAAATTGTTAAAGTGTACATTAGGGTTATAACCAAAATTAGGCCCTATCACTACGTAGTAGCCAGTAGTGTTCTGAAAACGAAAACCTGTTTCTCAGGACATTTTGGTGCAAAAACCTTCCGAGGCATATCGATTTTCTGAAACCATTCACAAACATATTTTCATGTATTTTTAATAGTATACTATGCATATTTTGAAGCTAATTTTGAAAGGGGGGTAACCTGCAGCCTCTATCCATGAATTTTCTCCGTATATGTCGAAAACTTCAAAGTATTGCCACGGAAACGTTATTAACGCTCGAGAAAAAGTAATATAGTTTTTCGACGTATATTTTTATGCTCTATGTGGAATGGATAGGGCCGATTTGAAATTTCCAAAAATTTTATAAAAATTATAATCCTAGTGTACATGAGTATGCCAAACTTTATTACGAGAATGCAGGTTTACAGAATATTACCCCAATTTTCATTTTGAAAAAAGAGTAGATTTGAACCAAAATTAACTGGGTTTTCCCTTGATCTAAAAGTAACACTAGTTTTAAGTTTTGTCCAATTATTGTGGAAATTGTGAACTTTACTATAGGCAGACCAAGAGACAGATGAACGAATAGTCTGATAAACTCTCGTTTAATGTTACAAACATCGTAAAGAAAACTTTATAAGTCTCCGACTCTAGAGAATGGCTGATATATTAGGTAGTCAAAGATAGGCTTATATAATAACTGTTTCAAAGACTAGACTAATACTTCTGCAATGTCTTTGTTATCGTGTGAAGGGTGCTTCACACGATCACACTTTACGTAAAGTCTAATGAAAAAGTAAAATGAGTGAAGGGTGCTTAAGTATTTATATAGCTAGTAATCCCAATTACCTAATAGTACAGCAATTGTCATTCAAAACTGACTACTCCCGTCCTTGGTTAACTAATATGTGTATTCAATTTCGACGAGTTATTTTAAAAATTGTGACCTTTAGTTTAAACAAACAGGCGGAAGCAATTAGGATCCTTTCAAAAATACACAGTGTAAGATCGATAAAATATATAAATTTTATAAAAACTACAGCAATACCCTATGAGTCACTTTAAACTGTATATTTATATAGATATTAATCTCAATTGTAATATATCAAAACAATTCTTATTCAAGTGATGTAGAGAAAGATTTTTTCAACCCTTCTTTATCTTAATATTTCCTAGTATTAAGTTATTGTAATTTCTAGGAAATGGTTTAATGAAAATATTGCTTCTGGGCCAAGTCATTTTATAATATTGACCGTTGCCATGAAAAAAAAAACAAGGAGTGTTAGAAATCTTTTTCAAGCAATTGTTATATTCGCTTGAACTGTTGTGGAAAAGGTTTTGTGTTCTGTTCAACCCTTATTTTGTTGCAGTCTTAGACCACCAATTGTGCTTTCTTAGAAAGAGTTCATTTAATGATGAAACCGTGCTCTTGGGCAAATTTCTAGTTTATCCTTTACATTTTTTTAACAATTCTTTATATCGTTATAATTTCAGCTGTATAAAATGGACATATTTTACAGTTTATTCTGTAAAAGAATAGAATAAGATATGAAGATTAAAAAAAAATCTTATCGAGAACCACATTAATGGATTTATATTTAAAAGCTTCGCAATTTGAAAATTCAATGCGATTATTATGAAATATTAACAATTTACAAGTAATAAGTTAAAGCTTTCCATACACAACGTATAGGTGATATTTAATTAATACAAGGAATTAAATATTCCACATACGCCTCGAAGAAGTTTTTGGAATGCAGAAAGATTTAAATGAATTTAGATAAAAATTTAAAGATTAATTTAAAGGACTTCTAACTATTTGTTATTAAACCTGCAACCACACTACGTATACTTAATACATATTTAGCTAAAATACCGAATTAAATATTCCACATACGCTCACTATGTATAAAGAAAATCTTAAAAAAATGTTTACATTAAAAAGGCATATATTGCAACTTCGTAATTATTTACAAATAATTTCCAAAATTATATATGATCCTTGTTAATTTGTTTTCTCCCTCTCTCCATTAAAGCAAGCATTGTAGTAGTGTTAATTATGTTATTATTTTTTTAGTTCACTGCCACTATATAAAAAATTTTTGTTACTTTTATACCTTTTTTATAATTTCTTTTTTACGTATATATTTCTAATATATATAAAAAAAAGAAAATCTGAGCATTTTTTAGAAAAAAAAAGAATTTTGTATTGAAACTGTTAAAACTGTTGTTGATTTCAGATTAAAAAAAACACACACAAATGATTTAGTTTTTTATATATTTAAGCCAAATCAACTATAAAACATACAATATATTTAGATAAAAGGTTTTATTGTGAAGAAAATTTAAACTAAGAAAATAAACAAAATATATTTGTAGTGTAATGAAAAAAAAAACATAAAATTAACGAGTGCTATACATAGATGTGTTAAAAATACTTCAAGAAAAAAAATTAGTTTTAAAACAAAAATAAAACAAAATATATACATAAATTATTTTAACCAAAAAAAAAAAAAAATATATATAAAAACATAAAAAGGCATATGTGCAATAAAATATTAGTTACATACAACAACAAAATTAAAATGCAAATAAAATATGTATAAATATCTAAAAGCAAAAAAGAGCTAAATAATAAAAAAAAAAAAAAAATAAAAAAAAAATACTTTAACACTTGTGTGTGTATGTTATTATATAAATATAAAAATAAATTAAGTATATAAAAATTAATCATAAAGTAGTTTTAGTAAAACAAAAGTAAAATTAAATGTGTTTTAACAAAAAAATAAAAAATATTTATATATAAAAAACTAAATGTAAAACTAAGATTTTTGTAATGTTAATTTATATAAAGAAGTGAAATGAAATATGAAAGCTAAAAAAAAAACAAAAACCAAAATTCAAAAACTGACTTTTTATTTTTATGTTAAAGGATTTTGATTTTTTGTTACAAGGGAAATTCTAAAAAAAAACTTAAATTTAAATTAAGAAACAAGCATTAGTTTATAAATATAAATTTAATATAAAAGAAAAACTAAAATATGTTATTTACATAAAAAAAACAAAATAATAATTAAATTATTATATGTGCTTAATTAACACATGTATGCAGAAGGAAAGGCTAGAATTTGTTGTAGATATTAAGGACAGAATTTACTTTACTTTAAGTAGACCAGCTGTCTAATGGAAATGATAAAATCTTTTTGATAAAGCAATATTATTTCTCTATGCAAGGTTTTTTGAAATTTTCGTAAAAATCTTTTTAGTATTTTCAGTGCTTTAATTGCAAATGATCAATTTTAAAGTAAGATTTTTTTAAGAAAAATATATATAAGGAATAATTTCAGTTCATAATAAGGTGTGGTTTCTTTTGAATTGTGTATAGCATTCAACTAATTCCTTAAGGAATTATTTTTATACCCTACACCACTATAGTGGGAAGGATATTATACGTTTTTACTGATGTTTGTAACACCTAAAAATATTGGCCCTACACTTACCTAGCAAAAACTGGGTAATGGCTTTGAGTTGTAATTACTTACCTATCAATATACTTTTCAATGACTACTACATATCGTTTGAATTACATAGAAGTAGTCTAATAATGTCTTACTAATAATATGTTATATAAATATTTACTAATTCATTAGTAATCTTGCCAGTAAATATATAGAAGCTGTATACGTTTTTTTAATGCGATTTACAATAATTACTTTTTCTAATTACTTGTAATCGTTTGTGGTAAGTACTTGCCTCCAATAACATCACCTTGTTAAAAAAATTATTTCAAATGATAATTTGATAAAAATTTGACACAAACTCTTCTTTTGACCTAAGGACGAAAGCTGTTGAAAATGGTTAAAATAGGTCCAGTGTTTCATATAGCGCCCATACAACCATAGCAACCGAATAGGGCTTTTGAGCTCATATGTTTAATGTTCTTGTATCACTTAAAAAATCGGCAAAACTTTTTATATAATTTTTATATAATTCGTAATTATATTATATAATTCGTAATGATCGAGCTTCATTTGACCCTATCCCCCATACAAAGTTCCCTCCAGAAAATGACTTGATGGTCAAAATTCACTTATAAACACTAATATCATGATGATATACTGCATAAATATCCATACCATATTAACCCTCTGCTCCCAAATAACCCCTCATTTAGAAAATCCTTTGTTTGTCAACAAATTGTTAAAATATTTCTGAATTAAGCTGAAAATCAAATTAAACACTTTATTATTAAAAAATCAACATTTTTAACATGATTACTGTTGTAGGGTAACATATGGTCGTCTAAGCTCGACTATAAATTCTTACTTTTTGTATTTAGAGAAATTTGTTTCAAAATATTACATTTTAAAACTCTTTGACTCTATTAAGGTGGGTTTACTATTAGTATATTAAATATTTTAAAGATGATTGTAATCATAGAAATGGATCGATCTTTCAGAGCGCTTTAGTCCATACAAAATAAAAATCTTGCACAAGTAAAATTGCCGAGTCTAAATCAGGGCTTATATTTCGGTATGAAGTGACAAGTCCTAATAGACTAGAATACCAAAAACAAAACTTCTGAAATAGTTCTGCAGTTGCGACATTATAAATCGATAAATTTGGCTTTTATGTAATCAACTTCTGATATCAACTTCTTTAAACCAGATCCATTATACAAATATTGAATGCTAATGAAACTTATATACTGCAGAATTATGAAAATTGAATGAATTGGAATTTGAATAGTAGGGAAAATAAATGGTTTTGAGGCTTCTCCGTTATCTTAATGCTGGCATGATCTTTTGAAAACCCAACAAAATTAAGAGTGATAGCTTAACCACAAATAAATTCTATAGTATGTTTAGTAACTCAGCAGTTTGGTCTGACAGTCCCGAACTACCAATTTAACCTACTACTTAGGGTTACCCCTAGCCACCGACTGCCCAGGTGACTAGATATTTAAACATGTGCTTGTCCTACGAGGAAGACAATCGGTACCCCGCAGATAACGAAGACACAGACAAAAAGCTTAAGTTTGTTTTTAAGTGACAACTCTCTCACTTACAAAGGGGACACTAAAGTGACGATTATCTTCACCCTCGTTTACAAAGAGTAAATCCGTGACGAAAGACGAATTAGAGTGAACCAGGTGGTTAGACGTTAGTAGAAATAACTGTCATTGTCGGACGAATTGACTCTTTGTATAACTGCTGGGTATTGAAACAACAGTTTAACATGCAAAAATCGAATGATTTGCTGAAATGTTAATTAAATTTAAAGATTTCCAGCGATGTACATACGTTAACGAACACATGGAAAGTTTTACATAAAACAATCTGCCTACTAATTTACAGGGGTAGGATATATTATTAATTTAAAAATAGCTCCTTTTTCTACATAAAAATTCTGTAAAAATTTAAAATGTATTTCATTTCATTTCCCCATTTTGCATGCAAAAAATAATCTGCAACAATTCTTTGACTTTAGCCATGTGTAAAAGAAAATTAATCTAAAAAATATTGTTGACCAAAAAAAAAAAATTAATAAAATTATATATTTGAATAAAAAACTACAAAAAATATATAAAAAAAATTAAAGATAACGATAAATAGAATTACACTGAATAAGATACATACAAAGTATTTAGAAAATAAGTAACAAAAATATTAGCTATAATAAAAATATAAAATAACTTAATAATTAAGTAAAAAGTATGGATAAAAATAAAAAAACTAGTTGATTTGTTTGTTGATGTTTGAGCTACATATCAGTAAAGTATGAACACAAAAAATAAAAAAAAAATAATTAAATAAGAAAAAAACCAAAAAGCTAGAGGAAAATTAAAAAAATAAAAAAAAACTATTTTAAGAAGTCATATTTATATATGGTGTATTAAAACAAAACTTAAAAAAATATGAAAATTATACATAAAGTAAAATATAAAATATTTAAAATTATGACATAAAAAAGGTAAAGTTACAAGTAAAATTAAAAAAAAATTAAATACAAAAGTAAATCTAAAACGAAAAAAAAAAACTTTACAAAAAAAAAACAATGTTTTTTTTCTTACTTTTTTTGTATGTGTGTAAATGACATCTGAAAAGAGAACTTCTGAATTCAAAACAACAAAATACATACAAAAATCTAAAATATAAAGTAAATAATAACAAAATAAACAACCAAAACAAAATGTAAGCTGTAGTACTATTACAATTATTTAGCAAAATATATATAATATATACATAAACTATATACTATATATATATATTATACATATTATATATTTTATCATATACAAAAAAAAAACTAAGAAAATTATATATATAAATGAATAAAACAAATAAAGTATAAATAAATGAGAAAAAAACAAAACTAAATTGGATGGATTTTTTATACACTTGATGATAGAAAACAACATTTTTATTTAAACTTTATTTAGTATTTTTTATATTCGGCACAAAAAAGGTGCATATTTATTGAAAAAAAGATCATGTTTAATATAATTTTTTACAGATATGTGTACGCGGAAAAGGACTATATTTTTTATTCAATGATTTGAAAAGTGTTCATCAGAGGTTAACTTGTATTTTTAACTTCTCTGCAAAAAGTTCTTTAAGGATTTAGTAGTTTAATTAATAGTATATTTTCATAATTTTGAAGAACTTTTTTAAGATTTTTTTCAATTTTGTAGAATTTTTTTAATGTAAAGAAATGTGAAAATGTGTTGCAATAATTTTAAAGGCATTTTCAAAGATTATAGGAGATTCAAAACCTGTTTAACAAAGACCTAATGAAATCTAAACAAATGAGATAAACATCCAACAGAAAATGAAAACTTTTAGAATAGAAATTCTGAAAAAGAGATTAAAAATCAAATCAAAAATTGTGTAAGTCTTTTTATAGCTTCCAAATCTGTTCTGTCAGTTCCTTTTTTTGTTATATTTAAGAATTTTGTGTTAAGTTGAATTTTGTATTAAGTTATTCAATTATAGTCCTGATAAATTTGCCGAAAAAATGTGCAAACTGATAACCAAATAAAAGTTGACACAGCATTGGTTCAAATAAAGGGGCTAAATTCCATGAATGCTGAGTAAGTTATTAGAAATCAAAAGATCTTCACTAGGAGAACGAAATGTCATTTATCTTGGTCAAAAGTCAGTTTTGATATTAAAAGCTGTGATACAAGGTTGTCAGATCTTACAACGTTGTGTGAACATACAATTTTTCTTTTCCAACGTTGTCAGAAAAAGCATTACTGACAATGTTGCAAGACAAAATTTATAAATTGACACTATTGTTAGACATTTTATGCACATTTTACAGTCAACGTTGTAAGATCTAACAACCGCGTATACAAGACTTAAGATGCTGCTTTCGATCGGTAGTTATTGGAGGTCAAAAAATATATTTTTGGAAGAAAATAAAATATCTTATGTGTTGTCTGAAAGACAATTTTGAAATCATTAGTAATGCTATTATCAAAACAAATTGCAGAATCCAATAAAAGAGGGATATTAAAAAAATGTGACCTTTGACCTCTAATATGTTAATTTTAGTCCCTTAATAATGATGCAGAAAATGTTATATTTCACGGCCAAAACTAAACCGATAGACTTTTAATTGATATGAACGCACTACACAGCTTACTATGACTATAAAGTTTTTAAAGGATATTATCCTTTTTACTATGTAATGATATCAAATTTTAGAAATGTTCTTATATTGATTTGGAAATAACTATTTATTGTGGTAGTTAACTCTACATTACGATCTACATTGGGGAAAAATCTTCAGGCAAAGGTGTCCCATACAGGTGTAGGGAACGGTCCTAACTATTTTAACTATTTACAATTTATCAGAATCAGAATATATCCATTTTTAGTCAAGATTGGAGTTATAATGGTTTTTGGGAAAACTGATTTCAGGATTAAATTACAGAAATCATCTTCTACCTCTGCCACTTAGCTATTTAAAAGCAAGACTCTTAATTAACTAATTAATTAATTAATTAATTAATTAATAACAAAGTGATTTACTGAACACAACTTTCTACGAAGTCTTGAATCAAGTATGGACAGAATTTTATGAAATGTTTCATTTTTTTAAAAAGTAGAATTTTACTTATCTGATTATTTCTTAACAATAAGCTGGTTTTCTGAAAGAGGGCCGATTGTGATTCGATTTAGGTTTTAAGAAAATTTTTAATTTTAAATTTTACTGCGACCATTGAGAATGCAAATTTTAAACCAATGAATTCTTCTGTTAAGGCTAAAATGGACTAATGTACTAAATTAGCATAATCATCTAAAAACCTTACAAAGGCCTCGAATAAATTCGCTTTCATAATTTATATGACAATGACAGTTTAAATAAAATTATAAATAATTTTCTCTTGGATTTACAAACTTTAAATATGGAAGACTTGCTTTCATTTATATATATATACGTATTATATTAGCTTAGCGTATATTTAATTTTATAACTGTGTTTGTTTTATGAACAATTTTCTTCGACCATCTTCGACAAATCAAACTTTACCTTCTTTAAAATATCGTCATATAAATTACAAAATAACCTATCATCATTTTAAAAATTTTAGAGGTGAGAGGAAAAAATAGCTGAGCGATTAAAACTACTTTTGAACTTAACCTGATTTTCTCATATATATTTTTCTAACTTTATTTCTTTCTAGTTAAGTTTTTTAAAGTTATTGATCGTTACAAATCAGATATTCTAATTAAGCTTTTTTGATAATACATTGTTTTGTATTTTAGCTGACGATATGTAATAGCATAGGCTATTTCGTGATCTAGATAGTCTCAAAAGTGTTGCCATATGTGTCTATGTGTCACAAACTTTTCAAAATTAAAGCTTTTCTCTCGTTATACTTTCGAGTAAGTCCTTATAATGGGCTCAACATTTTTTTCTATAAATCGTTCTTACATACATAAATTGTTTTGAAAACAGTCAAAAGGGTTTACGATAGACTATTTCGTGATCTAGGTAGTCTCAAAATATGAAATCATATATTTCCAAATAGACTCCTACACTAAATTGCAAGCTAACACAAATTAAAGCTTTTTTTCTCGTTATACTTTCGAGTAAATCCTAATAATGAGCCGAATATTTTTTGTAAACGTCTTAAATCGTTCTTACATAAATTGTTTTGGAAACAGTCAAAAGGTTTTATCAATCAGTAAATTAATTTACTGGGAATTATTTATTCTGTATCCTATTCCAGCAAAAGCTTTGCAATTGAACTACCGTTCAAATTAGCACTTTTTGTGCCTAATTAATAAAATTAATATTTCAATGTAAAATCGAAAAAAGACATATACTTGAATAAATCTGTACAAAAGGTACCATTACAGGCAATTGAAAATACAACACTATATTTCATTTCCGAATGCTCGCTCGGTAATGAATCAGTTTTAATTTCAACATTTTTACTCCTTAATTCAGCAATTTCCATTTTTTGTTAAGAACTTACGAAATATGTATATTTTACCAAATTTTAAAAACTTCATCAAAAGTGGTCCATTGAATTGAACGAATTTTATTAAGGTAAAACTAAAAATTTATTAAAATACTGCTATTAATAAATTCATCCTAAAATTAGGAAGATTATTCTTTAGTTTTAAATGTTTTGCTCCAGTTCGATTGCTTTCTAAAAATTAGAAAAAAAAATAATGTTGAATTTTATTGAATTTTCTATTTTAAACAAATATAATTTTTGTGAAATATAAGTAGTAGTAGTTGCAGATTTTGCAACACATTTCCTAAGATTCAAGCAACATACTTTCACATTTCTTTTGAAACAAATTTTCAATTATGTTAAAATTTTTTTATAACAAAGAAGTAAATAAAAATATATGAAAAGAACTTAAACAATGCATTAGTCAATTTTAAAAATAACAAAATAAAAATATTAAATTTATATATATGAAAAATATTAATAAATACAACAACAAACACACATATTATGTGAAGAAAAATATATAAAACAAAGAGACAACAAATATAAACCCAAAAAATGTCAAATCAAATTTATACAAATTCTGAAACCAAAACCAATCAAATGAAAGTATTAAATTTAAGTTAAAATAGTTAATAAATTATTGTAATAAAAAAAAAACAAATAACAAATGAAAATAAATAGCAATACAAAAAAAAAAAAAAAAACAATGACAGCATATAATATGATTGAAAACTGAAAAACATATACACTTACATATAAAAAAAGGTATATAAAGAAAAATTCAATGTATATGTAATAGATAAATATGTAATAAATTAAAAGCAAATTAAGAAAAAAAGGCATAAAAACACCCTTCACTGGTAAATAATAACAAGAAAAAACAGATGAAATATCCTAAAAAACAACAATTATAACAAAGTTTTACAGATAAAATAAAAATAATAAATTTCTAAATGAAAAATAAAAAAATCTTAAAAATACAATTCACAAACACATTGATACACACAAATCAAATCAACATCCTTAATTTAACTGCAGTTACAGCAAACAATCAATAAAAAAAATAATATTGTAATAGCCTTAACAGTAGGTATCAAAAGAATGGGTATGCAGTGGTTTATTTTAAAAATATTTGTTCAATTCACTATCAAGTTGTAAGTTATAAGTGTTAATATATAGCAATAGTGATTGTCAACACAACTTTGCGATCAAGTTATAAGTCTATGCTTAAGAAAAACATATGAAAAAAATTTGAAGTTATTTTATAGAGCTTTTGCATTGAAATACCAACAACATTGTTATGACTATTGCAGATTGTGATGACTTACAACTCTTAGCACTATACAACGTCGATTGTGAATAGAACAATTATGTATTTCATATGTGTATTGTAGGTGCTAGAATCCTACTCTTTATTAATCAAAATGAGCAATATTACTCTTATAAAGTAACATTCTGCCTTTACAGAAGTGTATGTTTTATGAGATAGAAAAGCAAACTATAAAATTAGGATTTTTTTCAATTAATTTGGACGATAGATTTCGTCATCAAAGTTGCTTACAAGCAACATTTAAGTCTATTTTAACAAATATTCGACATTTAATTCGACATTTAAATCACATGCTGAGTATATGATCCGCAACATGATCCTATGTAATGCAGGCCATAGACCATGTTGTTTTCAAAAATAATAAACATGATCCATGCCTGCATTACATAGGACTACTAAACGGATCATGTACTGCAATAATGTTTAAAAGCGAGAAGTTTTGGATTATCCTACTCCAATAATTTTTGCAGGTATCACGTTTCGTGAGTAATTTATAAACATTAAAAAAAAAATACTTTTGAAAAGTTTTAAATTGAAAGGAAATAATTTATTTTGTTATAAAAACTATGTAAGGGATTTCGGACTTACGAGACTCTTGATACTCTTTATAATGTTCTGATAACGCCCAGGAATGAGTCTGTTAAGATTAATTAATTTGTTGAAGTCGCTGAGTAATAGCTTCACCGATTTCAACTGTCGTAACAAGTTTAGCCATCTGAGCCATCACTGTTGCAAGGGCTAGAAGCACTTTCTGATTGATCCAGATTTACCAAATGCCAATAAGCTCAAAGTGAGTGCAACGTTATCATGAAAGCTAATCAAGTTTTAAAGAAAAGTTTGAAATTAATTTTATGATATTCCCGATATGTCTGATAAAAAAGTATAATAATAAACCTTCTTTCATACGTGTATTAATCTATTCTTTTCTCATCTACTGTTAAATAAAATTGCTTATAATTTTCGAAAAATAAAAATAAAAATATTAAAATAAAATACAATTACACATAAATGTCAGCAAATATTAAAAGCTAAAATAAAATTAAAGAAGAAAAAAATACAAAAACTATTTTAATTAAAATAAAAACAAACAAAAAACATGACTGCAGTATTGCAAATATTTTGTAGAGATTTAAGCATGGTTATAAAATATATTTAAAACAATTAAAAACAAACAAGAAAAAATAATGTTCTATACAAACAATATACACTTACACACAAAAAATTATATATAATTTATAAAAAATAATAAAAAAATATATATATAAATAAAAAAAAATAGATATTTAACAAAAAAACAAAAACCATGTGTCTATATTATATTATGAAAAAAATTACAACAACCGAAAAAAATGCAGCAGAAATAAAAAATAAAATGAATTAAAATATGAAGTTTATCTAAATACACAAAAACAACGGCAACAACATTAATTTAGATAAAATATTAAAAAAAAAAATGAAATAAAAACAACAATTACATTTATATATACAGACATGAAAAACAAAAACAGAAAAACCTAGAAATTCGTAGAAAATAAAATAAATTAAAAAATATTTATGTAATTGTATATAAAAAAAATAAATCAAAATAAAAATTAAAACAAAAATTGTGTATGTTGCATGCAGCAAAATAACATCAACATACACACACTCCCATAATTCAAAATACATACCCATTTACAACTAAACACTCACAGTCATACAAAACACACCCATTAAATTATGAATGTCAAAATGATAAAAATCAAAACAAAATAAAAATGATAAAAAGCAAGAATTAACAAATAGAAAACATAAATATAAATGTCACAATTGATTTAAAGGAGATCAAATTGAAGTAATTAAAAAAATAAAATATAAAGTAAAATAACATAAAAAGTAAAAAATATATATATGAATTATTACGTAAGGTCAAAAAAAAAACAGCAAAGAATATATTATATTATATACATAAAAATGAAATATTAAAAAACAAAAAATGATGAAAAAAGACACAAATAAAATTTTTTTAAAAATAAAATTTATGCATAAAATTGTTTTATTATTTAAAATGGAAATGTATCATATAAATATGATAAAGGTTGGTCAAACTACTACATATAAAGTGAGTAAATCTACTATAAAAATTTGGTAATAATAATGTACATTAAAGGAAGTAGAAACTGAACTAGAACTGAACTAGAACTGAACTAGAACGAACTAGAACTGAACTAGAACTGAACTAGAACTGAACTAGAACTGAACTAGAACTGAACTAGAACTGAACTAGAACTGTAACTCGAACTGAACTAGAAACTGAACTAGAACTGAACTAGAACTGAACTAGAAACTGAACTAGAAACTGAACTAGAACTGAACTAGAACTGAACTAGAACGAACTAGAACTGAAAAAAATAGAAAAAACTGAATAGAACTGAACTAGAACTGAACTAGAATTGACCTAGAACTGAACTAGAACTGAACAGAACTGAACTAGAACTGAACTAGAAACTGAACTAGAAACTGAACTAGAACTGAACTAACTGAAACTAGAACTGAACTAGAACTGAACTAGAACTGAACTAGAACTGAACTAGAACTGAACTAGAACTGAACTAGAACTGAACTAGAACTGAACTAGAACTGAACTAGAACTGAACTAGAACTGAACTAGAACTGAACTAGAAACTGACTAGAACTGAACTAGAACTGAACTAGAACTGAACTAGAACTGAACTAGAACTGAACTAGAACTGAACTAGAACTGAACTAGAACTGAAACTAGAACTGAACTAGAACTGAACTAGAACTGAACTAGAACTGAAACTAGAACTGAACTAGAACTGAACTAGAACTGAACTAGAACTGAACTAGAACTGAACTAGAACTGAAAGAACTGAACTAGAACTGAACTAGAAACTGAACTAGAACTGAACTAGAAACTGAACTAGAACTGAACTAGAACTGAACTAGAACTGAACTAGAACTGAACTAGAACTGAACTAGAACTGAACTAGAACTGAACTAGAACTGAAACTAGAACTGAACTAGAACTGAACTAGAACTGAACTAGACTGAACTAGAACTGACGAACTAGAACTGAACTAGAACTGAACTAGAACTGAACTAGAACTGAAACTAGAACTGAACTAGAACTGAACTAGAACTGAACTAGAACTGAAACTAGAACTGAACTAGAACTGAACTAGAACTGAACTAGAACTGAACTGAACTAGACTGAACTAGAACTGAACTAGAAACTGAACTAGAAACTGAACTAGAACTGAACTAGAACGGAACTAGAAACTGAACTAGAACTGAAAGAACTAGAACTGAACTAGAAACTGAACTAGAACTGAACTAGAACTGACTAGAACTGAACTAGAACTGAACTAGAACTGACAACTAGAACTGAACTAGAACTGAAACTAGACCTGAAACTAGAACGGAAACTAGAACTGAACTAGAACTGAACTAGAACTGAACTAGAACTGAACTAGAACTAGAAACTGAACTAGAACTGAACTGAACTAGAACTGAACTAGGAACTGAACTAGCACTGAACTAGAAAACTGAACTAGAAACTGAACTAGAACTGCTAGAAGAACTAGACTGAACTAGAACTGAAGATTTAAACATATCGTATTCCTAAAACATTAATACAAAATTAAATTAAACGAACAGAGGTTTCAGATTGAATTGCTTTTGCCTTAACCCATTAATGCCCACGGCGATCTACGAAGGTAGAAATGTGAAATTTTGATATGACAGTTTACTTGTGTATATAAACCGATTTCAATTTAAAAATTTTTTCTATCTTGCCTTGTTTGGATTTTAGAAGACGTTACGTATACGTAACAGTGGACATTACCCACGAATTTTTGTCCCTCAAGTATTTTAAGTAAAAGTTACATATTTTTACCAAAAAATCGTAAAAGAACTGGTTAATTATTAAGTTTTAAGCTTGGATTAGCTAATTTGGTGTATCATACAAAATTTTTTCATATAAAATAAAAAATTATTTAAAAGTATAAAATTTTAATTTGTAGAATTTTGTAATTTCTGTAATGAATTTAAAGTAATTTGTATATTTTCTTGCAGCAACAGATATATTGACTAACGTTACACATTTTGCATACATTTACCAAAGGTCCTTGGCGCTTGTATCCTTGCAATTTCCCTAATAATCCAAGAAAATGGTCATAATTTTCAACCCATGTTTAATTTTTGAAGGATAATTGCAATTATATTCCGTTTTTCTTGTAAAAATATATATTTAATATTCGCCAACTGTGCCTTGAACAAGTTCTAATGCGGTCAAATGGCATATTTTTTACAGAAATTCTTAAAAAATTTAAAATATCCACGAAAGAACTATTTAATAGAAACATTTACATTAAAAATATATTGCTTGTCATCAAATATCAATATTTCAAGAAAATATATTGTTTTTTATTACGTTAAAAACCCATTCTTCTGATAAAAAACTATTTTTGAGGCAGATTTCATAAAAAAGTAAGCAAGTTGTTCATTATTGATATCGTATGTAGAGTGGGACAAAAAGTACTGAGAACTGCCCACTGTTACATATACGTAACACCTTTATTATCCTCTTTATAAGTCTCCGCAAAGACATGGTATATGTTTATAAACAATTAGGTAATAAACATTAATTATTTCTTTATAAGTTTACGTCAAAAACTTTTTTTAAAAACTAACTACATAGTAGTTATTAACATTCTAAGAATTCATTACTCGAAAAATATGACTTTTTGCAGGTTTACGAAATAGGCACTTTACAAAATAACCCAAAAATACATTTCTATAAGCAAAAATTACTCAAATTCGATTTATAATCGTTAAGAATATTTTAAGTTAACCTATCCATCACAAAAAAGTAATCTTGCATTTTCCATTTCTGTGCATTTCGAGTCCAAATTCGAATTAATTTGCGTTACGTATATGTAACTGTGGGCATTAATGGGTTAAGATCGTGATAAAATGTTATTTTAAATGTTTCAAGTACAAACAATAACTTATATATTTATGTTGAAAAATTCGCTCAAAGATTTAAAAAATCACTCTTTTCCCAAAAAAATAGATAAGATTTTTAAAACTGAAAGTAATAAGCGTTCACAAATTATTCTATTCCGCAATAAAAAACTCTATTTTCAGTATCTAGATAAAAGTTTGCGCAAATTTGAACAATTATTTTTGCCAGTTTTTCAAATTTTACCTCTTTTAAAAATGTATAAATTAGTGCAATTTCGGAATAAATTAATATTTTTTGTACTTTTTAAGAACTAAATTTAATTTTAATCTTATTAATAGCTTACTTATATTTTAATGCAAATTTGTTATTACTATTGTTTTACAAAAAGTGTGCAGAAATCTGAATTTAATGTACATAGCATCATTAGTTTTGTAGTTAAAGAGTATACAAAACAAACCAAACCAGTAAATTATTTGCCTATTTTTAAAATATACAGTATGTAATTGATCAGGTGTATGTACAATAAATACCGCCTGGTTAATGTTAAATAATTAACAGGGGGAATTCAATATAGTACTTATTTGGTGTTTATAATTACCATCTGCCACAATTCCTAATAACAAGTGCTACCATACATCAATAGCTGAAAATTTTTACCCCTCAAGAAAAACGTGTGCATAGAGGTTTTTGTGTTAGGTAAGTTTAAAAATATATACATACATATGTATGCATTGTTTTTATTTAGGATTTCATTTGCTAAACAAAATATTCATGTAAGTAAGCAAAAATGAAGTGAGTGCCTGTTGCATAAGTAAACATTTTAATATACAATCATAACAGTTAATAAACAAACACAAACGTTTACACGAACCTGAATCAAATCCAAAACACGCACACAAATTCATTTATACTTACAACCCCACACCATACCACCAGATGTTTATGAAGAAAACAAAAGAAAGCATGTGTATTTAGACAATATATTACTAAGGGGTTGGAGACAGCGAGGGAAGTTTGTTTCAAGCAAACACATGGTAGAAATAACAAGGGTGGAATTGTTGTTTTGTTTTGTTACAAAATACTTGGATATGAGCACTTCTGAAAACAAAACCAATAAAAAACGCAAATTATGTACATAAATATTTGTTTTAGAAATGTATTTCAAGTACGTACTATGATTTTAAATTAAATCTTATTTTGAAAAAAGCTCTTATTTGTTTTGGTTTTTTAGAAATTAGAAAAATCGCTTCAAGTATCAAAAAACAAATATATATGTATGATAATGAAGAAAAACTATACTTATACTACATACATACATATGTATATTGAGACTATATCATACACGTGAATACACGCTTTAGACTACTTTAATACAATTATAACTGTCCATTAATACAAACTTTTCAGAAGGGAACATATTTTTGTTTTGTGTAAAAAAAAATTAATGGTTGTAAATATCGTACAGATATTTTCAGAGAAAGTTTTTATACTTAATCCCCTTTCCAAAAGAATTATTAATAACCCAGCAAAAGCTTATATTTAAAACTTATGAGTTAAAAAGCTAAACAACTCATTTCAATACTTATTAAATAGCATTTTAACTTATTATTTTAAGACGGTGATGATATTGGTGGCAAGTACTTACCACACTCGCTACTTAAGTATGGTCTTACAAATAAGGAATTAAAAAGTTGTTTTGTTTAAACAAATATATAGCTCACACAGAGTACGAACCTGGGCTTCTTGTTCCTTTGCTCACACACAAAAACCACTGCTTACCCAGCAGTTCGACGGGATAGTCCCGAACTGACCACTTGTGGTGGCCCCTAGCCACCTGACTACCCAGGTGACCAACCATTTTAATATGGGCTTGTCTTACGAGGAAGTCAATCGTCTTACACACAAAAACCACTGCTTACCCAGCAGTTCGACGGGATAGTCCCGAACTGACCACTTAACCTACCACTTGTGGTGGCCCCTAGCCACCTGACTACCCAGGTGACCAACCATTTTAACATGGGCTTGTCCTACGAGGAAGTCAATCGTCACTCTACACCCTACAAAGATACAGTAAAGAGACGATTGCCTCCGCTCTCGCTTACAAAGGGGACCCTAAAGTGACGACTGTCTTCATTCTCGTTTACAAAGAGTTTATTTGTGACGAAAGACCAAAAACATACGAATTGGAGGTGGTAAGATATTAATGGAACTAAAATTTAAAAATTTCAAGTGTCTACTCTCTAGAATACTATGGGACAATAATGTGACGATTGACCCGAAAGGTATAAATTTGAGTCAACCAGATGGTGGCACATTGGTAGAAAGTAACAATCATTTCTCTAAAAGATGGTTAAAATAACTACTTTCGGAAGTACAAAAAAAAAAAAAAAAACAACTTTTAAGAGTATAATCTCTAGGTTACTTGAGGACAGTAAAGAGACGACTGTCTCCGCTCCCGCTTACAAAGAGGACAAAGTGACGACTGTCTTCATTCTCGATTACAAAGGGTACATTCGTGACGAATGACCCAAAACATACGAATTACGATCATCCAGGTGGTTAACTATTAGTGGAAATTACTGTCTTTTTCGTATGGATTGACTCTTTGTTAAAACCAAATAATGGTTTTAACACAGAAAAACAAATTTTCTTTGTTTGTATGTTAAAAAAAAGTTGATAGGGCGCGATCCAATGAAATGTGCAAATAAAACGGCAAAACTCAAAATAAAGTACTTACATATCTGATTATAAGAAAGTCATTATAGGAGAACTTAAAAGTTATACAGACGGTATGTATTAATCATTAAAAAGTTACGGAGTTTTTGCTGGGAACTTACACAATTATGAACCAATTTTTGTTTACAGTATTTAACATTAGAACAACAGTTAAAGTTTCCATTTAAATAATACAAAACCGCTGTGCAACCAATTAAAGTAGTTCGATTGGCCCAATTTTACCCCGAAAACAATAACAAATATGTTGGACCATATTGTAGTTTAGTTCTAGTTCAGTTATAGTTTAGTTATAGTTCAGTTCTAGTTCAGTTCTAGTTCAGTTCTAGTTCAGTTCTAGTTCAGTTCTAGTTCAGTTCTAGTTCAGTTCTAGTTCAGTTCTAGTTCAGTTCTAGTTCAGTTCTAGTTCAGTTCTAGTTCAGTTCTAGTTCTAGTTCAGTTATAGTTCAGTTCTAGTTCAGTTCTAGTTCAGTTTCTAGTTCAGTTCTAGTTCAGTTCTAGTTCAGTTCTAGTTCATTCTAGTTCAGTTCTAGTTCAGTTCTAGTTCAGTTCTAGTTCAGTTCCAGTTCAGTTCTAGTTCAGTTCTAGTTCAGTTCTAGTTCAGTTTAGTTCAGTTCTAGTTCAATTCTAGTTCAGTTCTAGTTCAGTTCTAGTTCAGTTTAGTTCAGTTCTAGTTCAGTTCTAGTTCAGTTCTAGTTCAGTTCTAGTTCAGTTCTAGTTCAGTTCTAGTTCAGTTCTAGTTCAGTTCTAGTTCAGTTCTAGTTCAGTTCTAGTTCAGTTCTAGTTCAGTTCTAGTTCAGTTCTAGTTCAGTTCTAGTTCAGTTCTAGTTCAGTTCTAGTTCAGTTCTAGTTCAGTTCTAGTTCAGTTCTAGTTCAGTTCTAGTTCAGTTCTAGTTCAGTTCTAGTTCAGTTCTAGTTCAGTTCTAGTTCAGTTCTAGTTCAGTTCTAGTTCAGTTCTAGTTCAGTTCTAGTTCAGTTCTAGTTCAGTTCTAGTTCAGTTCTAGTTCAGTTCTAGTTCAGTTCTAGTTCAGTTCTAGTTCAGTTCTAGTTCAGTTCTAGTTCAGTTCTAGTTCAGTTCTAGTTCAGTTCTAGTGCAGTTCTAGTTCAGTTCTAGTTAGTTCTAGTTCAGTTCTAGTTCAGTTCTAGTTCAGTTCTAGTTCAGTTCTAGTTCAGTTCTAGTTCATTTCTAGTTCAGTTCTAGTTCAGTTCTAGTTCAGTCTAGTTCAGTTCTAGGTTCAGTTCTAGTTCAGTTCTAGTTCAGTTCTAGTTCAGTTCTAGTTCAGTTCTAGTGCAGTTCCTAGTTAGTTCTAGTTCTCAGTTCTAGTTCAGTTCTAGTTCAGTTTCTAGTTCAGTTCTAGTTCAGTTCTAGTTCAGTCTAGTTCAGTTCTAGTTCAGTTCTAGTTCAGTTCTAGTTCAGGTTCTAGTTCAGTTCTAGTTCAGTTCTAGTCGTTCTAGTTCAGTTTCTAGTTCAGTTCAGTTCAGTTCTAGTTCAGTTCTAGTTCAGTTCTAGTTCAGTTCTAGTTCAGTTCTAGTTCAGTTCTAGTTCAGTTCTAGTTCAGTTCTAGTTCAGTTCTAGTTCAGTTCTAGTTCAGTTCTAGTCATTCGAGTTCAGTCTAGTTCAGTTCTAGTCAGTTCTAGTTCAGTTCTAGTTCAGTTCTAGTTCAAGTTCTAGTTCAGTTCTAGTTCAGTTCTAGTTCAGTTCTAGTTCAGTTCTTCAGGTTCTAGTTCAGTTCTAGTTCAGTTCTAGTTCAGTTCTAGGTCATTTCTAGTTCAGTTCTAGTTCAGTTCTTCAGTTCTAGTTCAGTTCTCAGTTCAAGTTCTCGTTCAGATTCTAGTTCAGTTCTAGTTCAGCTTCTAGTTCAGTTCTAGTTCAGTTCTTCAGTTCTAGTTCAGTCTAGTTCAGTTCCTAGTTCAGTTTCTAGTTCAGTTCTAGTCAGCTTCTAGTTCAGTTCTAGTTCAGTCTAGTGCAGTTCTAGTTCAGTTTCTAGTTCCAGTTCTAGTTCAGTTCGAGTTCAGTTAGTTCAGTTCTAGTTCAGTGCTAGTTCATTCTAGGTTACAGTTCTAGTTCAGTTCTAGTTCAGTTCTAGTTACAGTTCTAGTTCAGTTCTAGTTCAGTCTAGTTCAGTTCTAGTTCAGTTTCTAGTTCAGTTCTAGTTCGAGAGTTCTAGTTCAGTCCTCTAGTTCAGTTCTAGTTCAGTTCTAGTTCAGTTCTAGTTCAGTTCTAGTTCAGTTCTAGTTCAGTTCTAGTTCAGTTCTAGTTCAGTTCTAGTTCAGTTCTAGTTCAGTTCTAGTTCAGTTCTAGTTCAGTTCTAGTTCAGTTCTAGTTCAGTTCTAGTTCAGTTCTAGTTCAGTTCTAGTTCAGTTCTAGTTCAGTTCTAGTTCAGTTCTAGTTCAGTTCTAGTTCAGTTCTAGTTCAGTTCTAGTTCAGTTCTAGTTCAGTTCTAGTTCAGTTCTAGTTCAGTTCTAGTTCAGTTCTAGTTCAGTTCTAGTTCAGTTCTAGTTCAGTTCTAGTTCAGTTCTAGTTCAGTTCTAGTTCAGTTCTAGTTCAGTTCTAGTTCAGTTCTAGTTCAGTTCTAGTTCAGTTCTAGTTCAGTTCTAGTTCAGTTCTAGTTCAGTTCTAGTTCAGTTCTAGTTCAGTTCTAGTTCAGTTCTAGTTCAGTTCTAGTTCAGTTCTAGTTCAGTTCTAGTTCAGTTCTAGTTCTAGAGTTCTAGTTCAGTTCTAGTTCAGTTCTAGTTCAGTTCTAGTTCAGTTCTAGTTCAGTTCTAGTTCAGTTCTAGTTCAGTTCTAGTTCAGTTAGTTCAGTTCTAGTTCAGTTCTAGTTCAGTTCTAGTTCAGTTCTAGTTCAGTTCTAGTTCAGTTCTATCAGTTCTAGTCTAGTTCAGTTCTAGTTCAGTTCTAGTTCAGTTCTAGTTCAGTTCTAGTTCAGTTCTAGTTCAGTTCTAGTTCAGTTCTAGTTCAGTTCTAGTTCAGTTCTAGTTCAGTTCTAGTTCAGTTCTAGTTCAGTTCTAGTTCAGTTCTAGTTCAGTTCTAGTTCAGTTCTAGTTCAGTTCTAGTTCAGTTCTAGTTCAGTTCTAGTTCAGTTCTAGTTCAGTTCTAGTTCAGTTCTAGTTCAGTTCTAGTTCAGTTCTAGTTCAGTTCTAGTTCAGTTCTAGTTCAGTTTAGTTCAGTTCTAGTTCAGTTCTAGTCAGTTCTAGTTCAGTTCTAGTTCAGTTCTAGTTCAGTTCTAGTTCAGTTCTAGTTCAGTTCTAGTTCAGTTCTAGTTCAGTTCTAGTTCAGTTCTAGTTCAGTTCTAGTTCAGTTCTAGTTCAGTTCTAGTTCAGTTCTAGTTCAGTTCTAGTTCAGTTCTAGTTCATTTCTAGTTCAGTTCTAGTTCAGTTCTAGTTCAGTTCTAGTTCAGTTCTAGTTCAGTTCTAGTTCAGTTCTAGTTCAGTTCTAGTTCAGTTCTAGTTCAGTTCTAGTTCATTCTAGTTCAGTTCTAGTTCAGTTCTAGTTCAGTTCTAGTTCAGTTCTAGTTCAGTTCTAGTTCGTTCTAGTTCAGTTCTAGTTCAGTTCTAGTTCAGTTCTAGTTCAGTTCTAGTTCAGTTCTAGTTCAGTTCTAGTTCAGTTTAGTTCAGTTCTAGTTCAGTTCTAGTTCAGTTCTAGTTCAGTTCAGTTCTAGTTCAGTTCTAGTTCAGTTCTAGTTCAGTTCTAGTTCAGTTCTAGTTCAGTTCTAGTTCAGTTCTAGTTCAGTTCTAGTTCAGTTCTAGTTCAGTTTAGTTCAGTTCTAGTTCAGTTCTAGTTCAGTTCTAGTTCAGTTCTAGTTCAGTTCTAGTTCAGTTCTAGTTCAGTTCTAGTTCAGTTCTAGTTCAGTTCTAGTTCAGTTCTAGTTCAGTTCTAGTTCAGTTCTAGTTCAGTTCTAGTTCAGTTCTAGTGAGTTCTAGTTCAGTTCTAGTGAGTTCTAGTTTGATTTCTTGTTTTCAGTTAAAATATAAACAAGACAGTTGGTTTTAAGAAAAAAAGTTGAAATCAGTGTAACAATTTTCGTTCTCTGGAAAAAATTTTCTTAACTCTTGTATATTAAAATATTGAAACTAATTGGTATTTGTTATAGTTATTTTGTTTAAATGTTTGGTATATTTTTTCTGCTTTTTTATATAATTTTTTGTTTATACTCATATTTCCCTTTTTTGGTTAAACCACTACGACTAGATGCATAAAGTCGTTGCAGAAAAGGCCAGCTGTATCATTAACTAGAGGAAAAATCTAATTTCACTTAAATTAACATTAAAAGAAATAAAGAAAGAAAGCTTTTGGATGGGAAAGAGGTTCTTCGGAAGTATACAAATGAGGTTGGTTCATAAAAGACCACAAGCATCAAGCAAGCAACCCACTTGCCCTACATTCATTTAGTCGTTTTCTGCTCGAATTGCTGCACTCTCACATCAAGGATAAACACATAGAATGGTGCATCGAAATGAACAGAAAAATTAAAAAAAAAAATAAAATACAACTTGGTGAGTTATTTTTATTTTATGTAAAATTAATTAATTTTCTTTGCTTTTTTTTATTTAATTCTTTTATTTTTGCTCTCGAAAAAAAAACGAAGCTAACAAGCACAAGTTCCAGTTATAATTTAATTTTCATTTTAGGCAATTTTAAAAGGCTAAGAAATAATAAAACAAAAAATAGAATTAGCACGAAAAAGAAACACCGATGATGAATGATGTGATGAATGCAACGTTATTTGAAACTGTAATGTCCAAACTATTAAACTTAGGTTTGTTAGCAGGATTTATACGATCATTTTTTGTTTTTGCTAAAATGTTTTAAAGCTTACAAAAATATACATGAGCATTAACAATTTTTTTCTACAATTAAAGTTGCGTTAATTATTAAAATAGTAAAAAATTATAGTAGCACATTATCTACTATTATTATTATATATACCTACTCATCAATGCGTATATTCAAAGTGATTTCTTTCTACAATAGTAGTGTTGGTTATAATAATTTGCATATTTGTGTTGTCCTTTCTTTCGACATACCTACAATGTTCATTTAATAATATGTACATGTAACAATAATATCATTGACAAAACAAAATACAATATTTGAGAAGAACAATAACAACACTATGCAATTATATATTCTGTGTTTATTCTCCTTTTTAAATAATAAAATACATAAACATATAGATGTGTAAATATTTACTATTGTTTTCATTACATTTGTTTACATTTTCTACGTTTCAATGATTTTGTTCATAACAACTTTTCAAACAAAACAACATTTCTCAAATTTTGAAATATACACAATCTCAAACTATTTAAAAATTAATTGATTGCCTTAATTGTGATTGTAAAGGTGGTTAATAGAAAGACAAAATACAGCATGTATATTTCAGTTTTGAAACTTTTATATATGAACTTAGTGATTCCCGATGTCAACAAAGTTATCTGGATTAATTTTCTTTGTACTCAGACATAAATAATTTAAATTAAGTTAAGGCTATACTGAATCTTATATACCCACCATCAAAACATGTGCCATAAATTGTAAGTGATTTTCGGAAGTAAGTCTTATATATGGCGATTTTAATTTGGGCCTTCAGTTATTTGACCACGATTTAATCATTAATACTGAATTATACTGCATTTTATTATGTGTATTAATAGTTACATGAACACCAATGCTTTTTTCGGGATAGTGACTTCTATTGGGGTAGCATCTATATTGCGGTAGACAACATAAATATTGTTAATAATATTTTGGTTCCTATAAAATTTATTTAAGACGATTTCAATTTATATTATAACTTATTTATGTTGAATTTCCTGGTTGTTATCGTATTTCCAAGCCGTTAAGGTAATTTCCTTAAGGGGGATAGGGTCAACTATTCTTATAATTTTTTGAAGAGAGATTTATGTTTGTATAAAACATGTTTAGTATATCGAATTTAACCGCTGTACTGGAATTTGTAAGTCGGTGATGAGCGACAAAGTCATTTTCTAAAGAGGACCTTATAGGGGTGGTAGGGTCAATTATTGACCGATGGTCATAAAATTTATTAGATAGATTTTGATCCGTATAAAACACATTTATGTCAAATTCCATTGCTATACTCATATGTTTACGCCATGATCCCTGAAGCCATTCTTTGATGAGGATATTATATGGGAAGTAGGGTCAGTTATGAACCGGTCCTCATAAAATTTGTTATGAAACTTTTGGCTCGTACGAAACTTGTTTATGTGGAAATTCATCGCAATACTGCTCTTTCTAAACCAGAGCTATGTGAAATTATCGACCGATATGTCCCATTTTCAAAACTCAACAATCTTCATTAATAAGAAATGTATATGTGTACAGCGCCCTAGCCCTCTTCGTCCGAACTGTCTTAGAATTAAATAAGGACTCGGAATATACAAATATAGTTATGGTGGTCTACGACCAATATTCCAATGTATTCCAAACGAAATTTCAAAAACAATATACCCGCATTTTTTTGATGGTCGGTGGGTGTAAAGTATAACTAACTAACTAACTAACTAACTAACTAACTAACTAACTAACTAACTAACTAACTAACTAACTAACTAACTAACTAACTAACTAACTAACTAACTAACTAACTAACTAACTAACTAACTAACTAACTAACTACTAACTAACTAACTAACTAACTAACTAACTAACTAACTAACTAACTAACTAACTAACTAACTAACTAACTAACTAACTAACTAACTAACTAACTAACTAACTAACTAACTAACTAACTAACTAACTAACTAACTAACTAACTAACTAACTAACTAACTAACTAACTAACTAACTAACTAACTAACTAACTAACTACTAACTAACTAACTAACTAACTAACTAACTAACTAACTAACTAACTAACTAACTAACTAACTAACTAACTAACTAACTAACTAACTAACTAACTAACTAACTAACTAACTAACTAACTAACTAACTAACTAACTAACTAAACTAACTAACTAACTAACTAACTAACTAACTAACTAACTACTAACTAACTAACTAACTAACTAACTAACTAACTAACTAACTAACTAACTAACTAACTAACTAGCTAGCTAACTAACTAACTAACTAACTAACTAACTAACTAACTAACTAACTACTAACTAACTAACTAACTAACTAACTAACTAACTAACTAACTAACTAACTAACTAACTAACTAACTAACTAACTAACTAACTAACAAACAAACTAACTGACTAACGACGCATTAAGGTTGGCCACCAATAATAACATCATTTCGTTTATGACGATGCATTAAAATATTAAAAAGCCTTTTAATGTTTGCAAAGTGTACCCTATGATATCTACGTATGCATATCATTTAGATCAACTCAAATTTTAACAAACCACATGAATCAATTTACTTATATATAATTTTGACAAAATAAAATAAATTTACCTATTAAAAATGATTATTGATTATGTGAAAATAATTTTGTTAAGCAGTTGTTCAGTGTTTCATATTTACATAAATATTTTATATTGTATTAAAACTGTAATAACTGAAGACTACTTGCTATTCGTTGTAGCTTTTCAGTAACATCAAAAATGTAATTTCATCTGCAACATTAATCCATACAGCGTTGGCAAAAACAACAAAAAGTTGTTGTCAATTTTAAATCTTTTTATTTGTTTAACATTTTTTAAGGGTCTAAAAATCTAAAAACTAATGAAAAATTTTGTTCTAAAGATGACACTAGCAACATAGAATGAAACTCTAGTTAAAATTTCACACAACAACAAATGCAAATGGGGTACAATTTCTTTTTGGGAAAAAATTAAAATACATAGTGTACCCTTTTAAATAAAATAAAATGAAAAATAAAATACAAGTTGAGTGCAGAATTAAAAGAAAATAAAAACTCAAAAAAAAAACTTAAAATAAAAACAGCAAAACTAATTTTCTCTTATAATTGGTAGATTGGTAATTCAAGCAAAAAATTAGGTCAGCACCAACTGTATTTGTATGCATTTTTGTATTCATAGAATTTGGTATGAATTCTTAAGCCTAAATGCTGATGTTGTTGTTGCCTACTTTAAAGATCTACAAGTACGCTTACACATACATATATACCTATGTATGTAAATATGTTTATGTGTGTGTATGTTTGAAGATATTTTTAGTTAAAATGTTAAATTAATATTCTGTTTTCTTTTTTCGAATATGTTTTTATTATTTCTTAAAAAAGGAAATAAATAAAATGTAATTAGCTTGAGTTGTTTAGAATTTCTTTTGCATTTTTAAAGGATAATTATAAGAAATGTTTTATATTAAAATTGATAAGTGCACTTAATTTGTAGTTTTATTTCAAATATTTATAATTAACAAAAATATTAGATTATAATTTTTTTCACTACAGCTGCTGATTTTTCAAAGAATTTTTCAAAATGTATAGAAAGTAAGAAATCATATCTTAGATTAATGTTGCAATATCAGCTAAAAGCTATTTGCCACAAATATATTTACTAAAATGTATTTAATCGAATTAATTGTAAATTGATGCTGATATTTTTTTTCCACATAAAAATCTCTTAAAATTGGATGTATGTAGATCCTTAAAGACATAAGCATGTCTTTACCCACAAATGAGAAAAGTTCCCTATAAGTCTCCGTCCTAGAACACCACATAAAAATGCTATTTTATAAAGATCTGGGTATTTGTTTTTTCAATTACCGCAATATTTTATTGTACAACATCACTCGAATGAGCTTTTTCTAAATTTTTGTTTTATTTTATACATACTGTTTTTTTGTTGTATTTATTTAGTATTAATAAAATACAATGTCAACGTTATATAGAACAATGTCATCAGATCAAATCAAAAATATAAATATTTATTTATACACAACGTAACATGGCTAGAAATGATAAAAACTAACACATACCGTAACAATATTTTCTAACCTGATTTCCTTTTTATTTAATATACACATTTATATGGAGATATATTTTAAATACATACTTACATACATACATATACTACACCATATCCATTTGTACATACGAAATCTTCTAAATTCTAAATAAAATTCCTATTTGCAATAATAAATACAAGAAAAATTTTATTTGTTGCACAACAAGTTTTAAAACTCATGTATATAACTTATACTCGATCTACTTTGGCCTTCAAACCAATGATTTTTATTCGAAATTGTCACCTTCGGAACTGGTTATATGAAATTATGAATGACCCAGTTCTTTCTTCAAGTATTTTGCTCGAATTTGTCACGCTCGGAAAGAGTTTAAAGGGAAGTTTTGGAGCTTTAGAACAAGCCTAGAACTAATTAATTATGCCCTACACCACTATTATACGTTTGTGCTGATGATTACAACACCCAAAGATCCTATCTTAAGGTATACCAAACGGCTCATAATCACTTTCTGAATCGATTAAGCTATGTCCGTCCGTCTGTGTGTGTCCTAGTGCGCATGCTACAGCTCGCAAATTTCAAAATATTTCTCTTGGCCCAAAGATAAGGCTATTGAAAATGTTTGAAATCGGTCCGTACTCCCAAATTGGGCTATTGACCTCAAAATTATGTTAAATCGGCCCAACAAAGTCTCCTTCAAAAAAGGACTTGAAAGTCAATAATTTCCCAGCAAAAACTAAGTAATGGCTTTCAATTGTAATTACTTACCTAATAACATACTTTTCAATGACTACTACATATCATCTGGATTACATAGAAGTAGTCTAATAAGGTCTTACTAATAATTCTAATTCATTAGCTACCCTTGCTTGGTAGTGAAAGTTTTTACTGAGTTACTTATAAAACTCTCTCTACCATGCAAGGGGTTAAAATGCTAAAATATACTTACACAATAGCATTTTAAGTAATTATTATAACACGGTGATGTTATTGGAGGCAAGCACTTACAACAAACGCTTACAAGTAATTAGAAAAATTAGTCGTTATAAATCTATTGAAAAAACTTGTACAGCTTCTATAACTTCACAGGCAAGAGGACTGATAAATTAGAAAGTATTTTTATAACGTATTATTAGACCACTTCTATGTAATCCAGGCAATAAGTAGATGGCGTGTCATAATGTCCATAGACCATAAAGAGACATAATGTCCATGGAAACAGAAATGTATAGGAAAATTTGTTTAGAATTTAGGAAGGTGGCGTGTCATAATGTCCAGTGTTATAATGTCCATAGACCTTATGACACACCATAAAGCGACATAATGTCCATGGACATTATATCACTTTTTTAAAATGTCATAATGTCCATGGAGATGGTGAAACTTTTAAAACAGAAATGTATAGGAAAATTTGTTTACAATTTAGGAAAGGGGCACACTTATTCCGCAAAGAATTGCTCCTAAATTTGGTATATGTTGCATTTTGGATTCCTTTTAAAAAGTGTCCTGGATTGCCGGCCTTCGGCCTGACGCAGAAATTTTAAATTCTGGGGTATTTCGAATACCGGCTTCGCTAATTTAAGCCTTTTTTGATAAATGGACCCTTTGAAATCCATGGACTTTCTGTCACATTGCTTTTGGATATTATGAAAAGTATGCTGTTAGGTTAGTAATTACAATTGAAAGTCATTATCTAGTTTTTGCTGGGCTAGTATCAAGATAAGGTAATTTTTTAAAATACATTTGGAAACGCTATATTGTTAGTATTTCTATATGAGTAAATGAATATACATACATATTTGTATATTGTATATAAAATATTATAAATTATAGATGAAAATCCCCATGTTTCTCTTTTCAGCCATAAAAAAATGTTGTAAAATACAACACATGCAATTTTATAGTAATTTTAAATAAAAAAACTCATACTCAAACATACGAAAGTATATACTCACACACTTACTTTATAAACTAAATCTAATAAAAGCGAAGAGGAGCTGCAAAAAAAATATTTTTTCAATTTTCATAAATAACATTTTGATACTTAACACGAATGTAAAAATGTTAAAGCAAAAACAAAACAAAAGTCTGGGAAACAAAAGAAGTTTTTTTCTTTATAAGAAAATTGCCATAATACTCGTAAAAAGCTGAGTGAAAGATGGAAAAAATCAAAAAGAAAATAACAACAATTGCAATTGGGAATCATCGTAAAAAAAACAAAGCACAGCAAAACAAAACAAAACGAAATTGAGAGGGTTGAATTTTAACAAAATTTAGTTCAAAAATGTTGGTAATTACAAGTATTAAAGGTTTTTTTTTTCTCCTCTCATATATTTTCGCCTTAATGGTTTAATAAAATAAACGAGTTTAAATGTAAGAACATTAAAAATTACCAAAATAATATTCGCTTTATTTGCCAAAAGGGCTGTTTTCAAAGAGATTTAGAAAGTTTATATGATTTTGACATGACTAGAATTGATTCATGCTTTTTCAGACTTTAACAAATTGTATTTAAATTCTAATAAAAATAAATATAAGCACATTTGGCTAAAATTTTAATGTTTTTATTTAATAATAAAACATATTAAATAATTAAAAATTTATTTAGATTTAATACTGGACTCTATTACAGGAATTTCTTAGAATTTGTTGAATAAAACTATTTATATAACTAGGTTTAAAAACAGATTAAATTTATAAAATTTCAAATTATTTAATTTTTCCCGACTCTATCATTACTTTAGCAATAGCAAAACAAAAGAAACAACAACAAGAACGCTAAACGAAATAAAACACACAAAACAATAAAACAAAATACACAAGGCACTGAAACCAACACACATCCAAAGATACATTTTTTTAATATTATGTTGTTGTTGTTTTTTTTTTTTCAAAGCATGTATTTTTTTTAATGAAATTTTCAGAAGTTGTCTTGGATATTTGCTCATATCTCCGATATTTATGGACGGATTTCTCGCACAAAACTTATTGATGTCGAGATTCATCGCTATACTTACTCGCATATTTAAGCCATAAATAAGCGTTAAAGTAATTTCCTGAAGGGGACCTTTTATGAGGGGTAGGGTCAATTATGAACCGATCCTCATAGAATTTGGTAGAGAAATTTTGGCTCACATAAAATTTCGAATTTCATCGCTATAGGTGGTTCTATTAGACTGTTATGTGCGTTTAAGTCATTTTCTGAGGGAGACCTTATATGGGATGTAGGGTCAGTTATGGGCGGATCCTTTTAAAATTTTACGAAAAAATAAAGGTTCCTATACGACATGCTTGTGCCGAATATTATCGTTATAGATGCTTCTTTTAGCCAGTTATGAGCGTTAAAGTCTTTTTTGAGGACACTTTATATAGAGTCTAGGCGAAATCGTGGACCGATATTCCCTATTTTCACTACTAAGCAAACTACATAAATATAAAATATCTATTCAAAATTTCAGCTCGCTAGCTACTTCCATTTGGACTCTATCGTGTTTTCAACAGACAGAAGGACAGACAACAGACGGACATGACTATATCGTCTTAGAATGTAATAAGGACCCAGAATATATATACTTTTATGGGTATTAGATGAATATTTCGATGTGTTACAAACGGAATGACAAAAACAATATACCCGCATCAATTGAAGATCGAAAAAGTACCAAAATTTCCCATTTTATAGGTTACCATTTACTCCGAGCCCTATATACTTACCCCTCATTTTATAAAACTAAACTTTCGTTGAAGTAAAAAATTTGTACGAAGAAAAATTTACTTTTTTTCATAAAAAATGTTTTGAACGTTTGTAGTTTTGTTTTATAATATTGGGGGGGGGGGTTTTAATTTCATGTTTCAATGCTATAGAAAAGTTCTTTTTGTAGAACGAAAATGGTATTTTCCCATTTATAGGATGTCATGAAGTCCGGGCTTTACATGCTTAAATTCATGTTTCTAGGTTCATCCAAAAAGTACATTTTGAAGTACTAAAAAAGTCTCCTTTTATAGATTCAGACTTTCTCCGACCTATACATGCTCAATTTCATGTTTCTAGACAATAACAACATACAGTTTCATTCAGTTATGTTTTGTTTTTATAAACAAGCAAATTAAGTACAAGAACAAAATTGACCATGTGTTGTTGTTTTTATTCCTTTTTGCCGAAGAATGCATAAAATGATAATTTTTCGATGAAATTTTCAGAGGTTATCCCGGATTTTAACTCATACCCTTTTCACGAAGGTGACGGGTGTAATAAATCACATTTTAAATATATTCACAACAAGTCATGGTCGACTCTACTTTCTTACTTGCTCTAAATTATCTATGAAATCCCAAAATGTTTTTGATTAATTAAGATCACAAATCACTTAAAAATATTAGTAATGTGATAACATATTATTTTAAAAACATTAAACATAAGTAATATGACAAACCACAGGTTGACGTATGATTATTAAATCACTCATACGTTGCGTAGCCTATTTTAATTACAAACCTTATATAAAACATCGCTAGATTTAAACAAAGTATATTTAAAACAAGTAAGAGTGCTATATTCGGCCGTGCCGAATCTTATATACCCACCATCAGTCATGTGTCTTAAATTTAAAGTGAATTTCGGAAAATGGACCTACCTATACTGTATAAATCGATGTTTTTGCTACCACAATTAAAACATCTATTGGATTTTTTCTGAACTGTTTTATCATATATAAATACATAGTAATATAGTTAGGGTGATGGTAGTACTTATTTTTTTAATAAATTTTTTTAAAGATTTGATTTCCTGTAAATTTACTAATGGTCAATTTTGAACCGATCCTGAATTTCGTGGTTTCCATAAAATTTTAAAGCAAGTTATGAATTTTAAAGTAATTTTCTATAAAAATAAAAAAAAAATACAGCATGTGATGAGCGTTATTGCTATTTTATGAGGGAACCTTTTATCGGGGGTAGGTCAATTATGAACCAATCTTTATATAATTTGGCAGATAGATTTTAGTTCCTCTAAAACTTATTTATGTCGTCTTTCGTTGATTTACTGGGGTTGTTAACAAAATTATGAGCTTTAAAGTAATTTTCTGAGGGGAACCTTATATGGGGGTAGGATCAATAATATATGGGGGAGATATTTTCGTTCCCCAAAAACTTGTTAACGTTTAATTTCGTTGCATAACTATCATTTTGAAGTAAGTTATAAGAGTTAAAGTCATTTTCTGAAGGGGAGCTTATATGGATGGTAAGGTCAATTATGGGCCGATTTCCAAAAAATTTAGCAAAGTAATTTCTGTTCCCCTAAAACTTGTATGTGTCGAATTTCGTTATATTGCTATAATTTTGAAGCAAGTTATGACCGTTATAGTTGTTTTCTGAGAGGGACCTTATATGGGGGGTAGGGTCAATTATGGAACGATTCTCATAAAATTTGGTAGGAAGATTTTGGCTCATATAAAACTTAATTATGTAAAATTTCATTGAAATACGTATTATGCTTTTCGGGGGGCCACATGTATGGGGGCTATGCGAAAACATGGACCGATATGACCCATTTTCAATATGAAATAAACTGCATCAATAAAAAATATTTATGCAAAATTTCAGCTCCTTCGCTCTTCTCGTTCCGACTCTATTGTGCTTTCAACAGACAGATGGACGGACATGGCTAGATCGTCTTAGAATTTAACAAGGACGCAAAATATATATACTTTTGTGGGTCTGTGACCAATATTTCGATGTATTACAAACGGAATGACAAAAATAATATACCCCCATATTTTTTGATGGTGGGTATAAAAATAAGCTTATTTTGCGATCACTCATATTTTCCTTCAAAAATCGATTTTTTAGCATAAATCTTAAGAAAAAGAAAATCGCATATAACTTCGTTAAAACATGTTTAATTGGAAAAATAAGCTTATTTTGTAATCACTCATACTTTCTTTTAAAAATATTACGCAAACCAAAATCGCTTATATCTTCATTGAAACACGTTTAAATGGAAAAATAAGCTTATTTTGTTGTCACTCATGTTTTTCCTTAAAAGTCGACTTTTTGGTCAAAAAACTTTAGAAAACTAAAATCGCTTATAACTTCGTTAAAACACGTTGAAATGGAAAAATAAGCTTATTTTGCGATCACTCATATTTTCTTTCAAAAATCGATTTTTTGGTGAAAAAAATTAAAAAGCTATAATCGCATATAACTTCGTTAAAACACGTTTAATTGAAAAAATAAGCTTATTTTGTGATCACTCATATTTTCTTTTAAAAATCGATTTTTTTGGCAAAAATCTTACGAAAACTAAAATCGCTTATAACTTCGTTAAAGCACGTTTACATGGCAAAATAAGCTTATTTTGTGATCACTCGTATTTGCCTTCAAAAATCGATATTTTGGTCAAACAACATGAGAAAACTAAAATCGCCTCTAACATCGTTAAAACACGTTTAAATTGAAAAATAAGTTTATTTGGTGATCACTCATATTTTCCTTCAAAAATCGAATTTTTTGGTGAAAAAACTTAAGAAAACTAAAATCGCTTATAACTTCTTTAAAACACATTTAAATGGAATAATAAGCTTATTTTGTGATCACTCATATTTTCCTTCAAAAATCGATTTTTTTGTAAAAAAAGCTTAAGAAAACTATAATCGCATATAATTTCGTTAAAACACGTTTTATTGGAGAATAAGCTTTTAAAAATCGATTTTTTGGTCAAAAAACTTAAGAAAACTAAAATCGCTTATAACTTCTTTAAAACACGTTTAAATGGAAAAATAAGCTTATTTTGTGATCACTCATATTTTCCTTCAAAAATCAATTTTTTTGTCAAACAACATGAGAAAACTAAAATCGCCTCTAACATCGTTAAAACACGTTTAAATGGAAAAATAAGCTAATTTTGTGATCACTCATATTTTCCTTCAAAAATCGATTTTTTGGTCAAAAAACTTAAGAAAACTAAAATCGCTTATAACTTCTTTAAAACACGTTTAAATGGAAAAATAAGCTTATTTTGTGATCACTCATATTTTCCTTCAAAAATCGATTTAAGAAAACTAAAATCACTTATAACTTCGTTAAAACACGTTTAAATTGAAAAATAAGTTTATTTGGTGATCACTCATATTTTCTTTTAAAAATCGATTTTTTGCCAAAAATCTTACGAAAACTAAAATCGCTTATAACTTCGTCAAAACACGTTTAAACGGAAAAATAAGCTTATTTTGTGATCACTCATATTTTCCTTCAAAAATCGATTTTTTAGCATAATTCTTAAGAAAACGAAAATCGCTTATAACATCGTTAAAACACGTTTAAATGGAAAAATAAGCTAATTTTGTGATCACTCATATTTTCCTTCTAAAATCGATATTTTGGTCAAACAACATGAGAATACTAAAATAGCCTCTAACATCGTTAAAACACGTTCAAATGGAAAAATATGCTAATTTTGTGATCACTCATATTTTCCTTCAAAAATCGATTTTTTGGTCAAAAAACTTAAGAAAACTAAAATCGCTTACAACTTCGTTAAAACACGTTTAAATTGAAAAATAAGCTAATTTTGTGATCACTCATATTTTCCTTCAAAAATAGATTTTGTGGTAAAAAACTAAAGAAAACTATAATCGCATATAACTTCGTTAAAACACGTCTAATTGGAAAAATAAGCTTATTTTGTGATCACTCTTTTAAAAATCGATTTTTTTGCCAAAAATCTTACGAAAACTATAATCGCATGTAACTTCGTTAAAACACGTTTAATTGGAAAAATAAGCTTATTTTGTGATCACTCTTTTAAAAATAGATTTTTTTTAAGAAAACTAAAATCGCTTATAACATCGTTAAAACACGTTTAAATGGAAAAATAAGCTTATTTTGTGATCACTCATATATTCCTTCAAAAATCGATTTTTTTGGTGAAAAAACTTAAGAAAACTAAAATCGCTTATAACTTCTTTAAAACACATTTAAATGGAATAATAAGCTTATTTTGTGATCACTCATATTTTCCTTCAAAAATCGATTTTTTTGTAAAAAAAGCTTAAGAAAACTATAATCGCATATAATTTCGTTAAAACACGTTTTATTGGAGAATAAACTTTTAAAAATCGATTTTTTGGTCAAAAAAAATTAAGAAAACTAAAATCGATTATAACTTCTTTAGAACACGTTTAAATGGAAAAATAAGCTTATTTTGTGATCACTCATATTTTCCTTCAAAAATAGATTTTTTGGTGAAAAAACTTTAGAAAACTAAAATCGCTTATAACTTCGTTAAAACACGTTGAAATTGAAAAATAAGCTAATATTGTGAACACTCATATTTTCCATCAAAAATCGAATTTTTGGTGAAAAAACTTAAGAAAACTAAAATCGCTTATAACTTCGTTAAAACACGTTTAATTGGAAAAATAAGCTTATTTTGTGATCACTCATATTTTCTTTTAAAAATCGATTTGTTTGCCAAAAATCTTACGAAAACTAATATGGCTTATAACTTCGTTGAAACACGTTTAAATGGATAAATAAGCTTATTTTGTTTTTCTTTTAAGTCGATTTTTTGGGTAAAAAACTTAAGTAAACTAAAATCGCTTATAACTTCGTTAAAACACGTTGAAATTAAAAAATAAGCTAATTATATTATCACTCATATTTTCCTTCAAAAATAGATCTTTTAGCATAGTTCTTAAGAAAGCGAAAATCGCTTATAACTTCGTTAAAATACGTTTAAATTGAAAAATAAGCTTATTTTGTGATCACTTATATTTCCCTTCAAAAACCCATTTATTCAGCAAAAATGTTAAGAAAACTAAAATCGCTTATAACTTCGTTAAAACACGTTGAAATGAAAAAATAAGCTTATTATCACTCATATTTTCCTTCAAAAAGCGATTTTTCATAACTTTTTGTAGACCGATTTTTGTTCATATACAACTTGTTTACATTGTATGTCATCGATGTACTCGCATTTTTAAGCCAGTAATTAGCGTTAATGCAATTTTCTAAAAGGGCTTATATGTATGCGGGGTAGGGTTAATTACCGCCACATTCCGGATGAAATTCGGCAGTAAGATTAACGCTCGTTTAAACGTTTCTTATGTCGAATTTCATAACCGTATTTCATAACTCGTATTTTTAAGCCAGTTTTCTGAAGGGGACCTTATATGGGGGGTAGGGTCAATTATGGACCGATCTACATACAATTTGTTAAAGCGATTTTGGCTCGCGAGGAACTTACTTACAAATTTTATCGCTATACTCGTATTTCTTAACCAGTAATGAGCGTTTAATTCATTTTCTGAAGGGGATCTTGTATGGTGAATTATGGACCGATCCCCACTAAATTTGGTAGAGAGATTTTAGCTCGCATAAAATTTATGTGTGTCGAATTTCGTCACTATATTCATATTTTAAAGCGATTAATGAGCGTTAAAGTCATTTTCAGAAGGGGACCTTATATGGGGGGTAGGGTCATTTATGGGCCGATCCTAAAAAAAGTTGGTAGAGAGGTTTCGGTCCGTAAGAAACTTACTTATACAGAATTTCATCGCTATACTCGAGTGGTTGTTCAGTGATGAGTGCTAAAGTCACTTTCTGAAGGGGACCTTATATGGGGGGTAGAGTTAATTATGGACCGAGCCTCAAAAAAATTGGTTGGAAGATTTTGGCTCATATGAAACTTACTTATACCGAATTTCATCGCCATACTTGAATGTTTAGGCCAGAAATGATTGTTAAAGTCATTTTCTGAAGGGGACCTTATATGGGGGTAGGGTCAATTATGGACCGACCCTTAAAAAAATTTGTAGAAAGATTTTGGCTCATATGAAACTAATTTTTGTCGAATTTCATTGCTATACTCGAATGTTTAGTCCAGTAATGAGTATTACAGTCATTTTCTGAAGGGGACAGTATATGGGGAGTAGGGTCAATTATGGACCGACCCTAGAAAAATTTGGTAGAAAAATTTTGGCTCACATTAAGCTTATACTTATAAAACAGTTATGCCCGTTAAAGCTGTTTTTTGGAGGTCCACTTGTATGGGGGGCATCCGAAAACGTGGACCGATATTGCTTTCAATACCAAACAAACCTTAGCAATAGAAAATATTTATGCAACATTTTAACTGTCTAGCTCCTCCCGTGTGGTCCCTATCGTGATTTCACCAGACAGACGGACGGACGGACATGGCTATATCGTCTTAGAATTTAATCGTCTTTAATTTAAGGACCCAGAATATATATATACTTTTATGGGTCTATGACCAATATTTCGATGTGTTACAAACGGAATGACAAAATCAATATACCCCCCATCTTTTTTGATGGTGGGTATAAAAAGAATAATAAAAATCCAAAATATAAAAAATATGCTTAAAAAATCATTAAATTTAATCTTTAAATTTTCTAAATAATGAAAGAAATATATGCAAACAATAATGAAATGCATTAAAATAAAATACACAACATTGGCATCATTTTTTAAAGTTTTTGTTTACTGCAGTACTCAGTATCTAATAAGGCGATGAAAATTAACAAAGCAAAAAATGGAAATGCATACAAAATATACAAGTGGAAATCTCTCCTTAAATGACTGTTACTGCATTCAAACATGCATGTATAATATTTATATAAAAATATGTATATGTATGTGTGATGGTTTAAATCTATGTTTTGAGTGCATGTATGTATATTTTTTCTATATTTTATATTATACTACAAGTATATTAGACCAAAGTTCGTATTTTACTACCTGTCGTGATCTTGTAATCCTTAATGTTTTCTACTTGTGCTTATTTACTTGTACTTCTCATGGGGAAGAATGGATAAAAACAATGGGAAAGCAGGAAAAAGGGTAAAAAAGTTGAAATAAACGTAGTACTATATACAAAAATAGTTATATATGTTTATATTAAAATGTGCTTACATACATACATATTCATATATGAAGGAGTATGCATAAAACATGAATATAAATACATGTAAGGCATGTTTATGCATACATGTGTATGTCTGTATGTTATTTTTGTATATTTTTTGTGTTTTATAAAAAAACAATACACAAATATATTGGAGTGTGTTTTTTTGCATAAAAAAATGTATCATACACTTTGGTGCATGTTTAATGTCATGTTATTGTTTTAAATTATGCTACTCTTGAAGCTTATCTACACCATATCCTGCCACTCAAAATATACTTTATTTTTTTTTTTCTTCTTCAAAATATTAAATAATTGTCTTTTAAAGAATGGAATATAAGTATATAATATTTTTTAAACATTTGTTATTTTGTTATTTAAAAAAGGAAATATTTAATTAAAAATCAAGTTAAATGGAAAAGTGAATGGAAATGTATTTACATATTACTCTTCATAACTAGCTGCTTCACGTTTTTTATGGCGTCAATGAAGAAAAACTATGTATTATCTCTTAAACTTGTGCAAATATAATAATATATTGCTTTTCTTATTAAGCTATTTTGAAAAAGAAATTTTCTTGAGGGGCTAAGATGGACTTATGACTGGTGACAATGGGTTCATCACGTATGTATGTATGCTGTGACGCTTTCAATATACGTAGGTAGTTCTTACAAAAATTTCTAGAAATAAGTAAGTAAATTTCCGATAATATAATACCACACTCCAGTGATTTTTGAAAGCTCAATATGAGATGTATGTTATCTATATATATAAAAGAGTAGTGTTACTGACTGACTGAATCATCATCGCACAGTCCAAACGGCTGAATCTAGAATTACGAAATTTTGACAGTAGATGTATTTTTGGTTATATAGATCCACTAAGCAGGGATTTTTGGAAATTTGTACATTTACGGATAAAAAAGGGGAAAAACGGGTAAAACAGGTTTTCTTAATTAGTGATACAAGAAAAATTTTAAATGCACTTATATCTACTCTTAAAATAAGCAGTCGGGTGTCTGGTACTTTTTTGAAATTCGTACTTTTAAGAGATGAAAATGTGTAACAAAGGTGACTTTGGCCCTTTGATTTTAGCCCTTTATAACTTTTTAACTAATAAACAAAAAAAAAAAAAAACATTTTTGTAAATATTTTGAATATATCTCCCAAAATTAGGAGACACCTGTTTCGTACTTTTTTATAATTCAGTCCTTTTTAGGTATAAAACGGAGAAAACTGTATTTTTGGTACTTTTTTTAGCACATTAAGAAAACTTTTACGATTTATTTAAGTATTCCTATTAAATTACGGCCTAACTCTGTAATATTTATTGAAACAAAATTTTTGCTATTTCACTGGGAAAAAAGTACCAAAAAGGGAAAAACGGGAAATTTACTTTTATTCAAACTCATTGAGCCAATTTTTATAACATTTGAAAAAGTAGTTTTTTTACTCACACATAATAAGCTATTGGTATATTATTTTGGAATTCGAGTACTAAGGGCTATCTATATATAGGACCAAATTCGAGAAAATTGTTTGGTAATTTTTGAAAGCTGATTTTTTCTGGACCAAATGAATGAAGATTTGAATCCTTTGAGTTGTATCTGTGATATTTGTTTTGTAAACTTAATTCAAAAATTGTACTCTTTTTATTAGTACTTTCTACTAAGGTAGAATTTATTCCACTTTGGTACTTTTTCTTTTTTCAAATGATACTCTTTGTATGTTCTATAAAATTATTAAACATATACATGATTATTAAACATACACGCTCTTCATTGAATAAGATTCTTTAAGAGAGAACTTTTTAGTACTTTTTTTTTCTCATAAATGGTACTTTTTGAATTTTCTAAAATATTCAACCTAGGAACATAAATTTTAACATACATGGTCTTGACTGAATAATATTCTGTAAGTGGGAGCTCTTTGGCACTTTTCCAATCTTCAAATGTTACCTTTTGGATTCTTTATAATGGTTAACCGGAATACATGACACACGGCCCTTATTAAAAGAAAATTTATTGAGAGGGATATTTGTACTTTTTTGTTTTTCCGATGGTACTTTTTGATATTTTTACGATATTAATCATGAAAATATAAAATGTAGGGATCTTAGTGAATGAGAATCTACTGGAAGGGACTTTTGGTACTTTTTCATTTATCAAATTATATTTTTTGGAATTGTATATAATATTGAACACAGAAACATACAATTTTTTATTAAATGAGAATCTATAAGAGGTATTCTATAGTACTTTTTTTCAAATAGTACTTTCAAAATTTTCTATAATGTGGAATCTAACGAATGAAACTCATTATACAAGCTTCTTCCTGAATGCGAATTTATTCAAGTGATATTGAACGTAAAAAACAAAAACATTAAAAAAAATTTTATCAATTTTAATTTTTTTCTATAAAAGTAAAAAAAAAATTTATATGTATTTTATTTTGGTTAGGGTAGCGAAGCACTTAGGGTATACTAGTAGTGAATATAAAAGGTTTAGTACTAAGTTTAGAAATATGCAAATATGATAATGTAAACAACTTTCTCTTCTAAAACGACATAACTTGTCTGCGATCATATTTGGCAGTATTAGTGCACTTTTCCGAAAAGAATGTTGATTAATATTCGATGGTTTATAACTTTTTACTTTCTAAGTACTAAATACTTTTACGAAAAAGGTCTTTTTTTAGGAAGAAAATAGCTAAAATGTTGAAATAATCTAAATACAGATTTATAAAATACAGATTTATAAAATCTTCACAATAGCAAAACCAGAAGAAAATATCCCTAATAGGATCTCTAATACTACATTACCATTTCAAAAATATTTTCTAAAATTTCCCTCTATTCTTCCAACATTTTTTTATCACTACTAGTTATTTATTTTTTTTATTAATATAATAAAAATATATTAGATATTTTGTTTCCTTTACGGAGATTTCTCTAAGTCGTAGAAGATGAATGAAAACAGAGCTAAGAAATAAGAAAAAATATCAAAAATATCTATTATTACCGGCTCTGGCAGATAGGTACATTCTTATTGTACTTTAGTAAGAAGCTACATTGCATTTTAAATATATGTATGTAAGATCTTAAGTAGCTATTTGTGCATTTCCTGTTTCCGTTTTATCCTTTTGCTGCAGCATAAACCCATCAAACAGCTTGATTTAACTAAATAAATTTTATATGCAAACATACGAGGTTGAATATTTGCACTATAAACACACAAATAAAATAAATATGTTACTTAAAAATTATGCTTGTAAAATAAATAGTGATCCTCGTTTATATTGTAAGTATATGTGTATGTTAAAAATTTCTCAATATTCTTTTAAAGTTTACTTATACATGTGCAAGTAGAATACGAATAATTTAGTCAATGCATGTGAATATCCTGTTTAGAAAAGTATGTTTATTCCTGAATAATACACTGACAACTCATGCATGGGAATTATTAAAATATCACAAAAATTTAAATGAACAGATACGAGCTAAATGAAATTATAAATAAGTAAAGGAATTGAAATACACACGTTCTTGTATGCATCAAAAATACAAACATGTATATGTTTAGGTGTAAAATATATTTCATTCTTTTAAGAACTTAGAAAAATCAAATGTAATATAGAAACTGCAATACTGCAACATAAAATTTATGAAATGTATATTACCAAAATGTGGTATATTTTATATATAAAGGGTGGACCATAAATAGATATTTAAAAATAAACTATTAGTGCCTTATAACAAATATCGTCGATCCTATTTACAAACGGAAACCGTCAATATATTCATCAATTGTTTATAATTGAAGTACTAGTAATTGAGGTACTAGTACTTTCTATATCTAGAAAATTTTTTTTTATTCATAATTAAAAATGTATCACCCTTTATGTGCGTATGCTAGCACATACATACATCTGTAAACTTTTACATACCTACTTCTTTTTGTATTCGATTGCTGTAAACCATATTTTACAAATACATGTGTAAATATACGACATATGGAGGTATGTATGTACATTAGAGTGGCCCCGTTTGTATGGAGAAAAATAAGGTCCTGATGCTCCCACCGGAAACAAAAGATTGGTTCATTCTAAGATACAATTTCGAAAAATTAACCTTTTTAAGGGGTTTCCAATTTGTTTAATGTCTCATGCAGAGGAATGGTATAAATATCAATAGTATTTATATCACGCGAAAGGCCTTTAAAAATTGTATTTTCATTTTATAATTTTCCGGGAATTTTTATACCCACAATCAAAAATGATGGGGGTATATTGATTTTGTCATTCCGTTTGTAATACATCGATATGTTCTGGGTCCTTATTAAATTTTAAGACTATCAAGCCATGTCCGTTCGTCTGTCTGTTGAAATCCGATAGGGGCCACAAGGGAGGAGCTAGACTGTTGAAATTTTGCATAAATATTAATAAAGTTTGTTTGATATTGAAAATGGGTAATATCGGCCCACGTTTTCGAATAGCCCCTATCAAGTGGACCCCCAAAAACAGCTTTAACGTGCATAACTGTTTTAGAAATACGAGTATAGCTATGAAATTAGACATAAATAAGTTTCATATGAACTAAAATCTATCTACCAAATCTTTTGAGGATCGGTCCATAATTGACCCTACCCCCCAGGTCCCCTTCAGGAAATGACTTTAACGATCATTGCTGGCTTAAAAATACGAGTTATGAAATTCGACATAAAAAACTTTTATACAAACGTTAATATTGCTACCGAATTTCATACGAAATGTGTCGGTAACTCATCCTACCCCCCATATAAGCCGCCTTCAGAAAATTACTTTAACGCTAATAACTGGCATAAAAATGCGAGTACAGCGATGATATTCAATGTAAACAAGTTTTATAAGAACCAAAATCAGTCTACAAAAAGTTATGAGAATCGGTCAATAATTGACCGTATCCCTTATATAAGGTCCCCTTCAGAAAATTTAATGAGGAGTGTTCAGAAAATTGCGAGTACAGCGATGAAAATTTACATAAATTTTATGGGTAGGATCATAACTCTTTATTCCGAATTTAATGAGGATTGATCTATAACTGACCCTAGCCCCTATAAAGGGTTCCCTTCTGGATGAAATTTGACATAAACAATTTCTATATGAAACAAAATCTATGTACAAAATTTTATCAGTATCGGTTCATAATTGTCCCATATAAGGTTCTCTTCAGAAAATTACTCATACGCTCACAGCTTAAAAATAGAACAAAAATATATTGGTTTTAAAAATGAATATTTTGTTAGTTCAAAATAGCTCGGTAAATTATGTCAATTATGGAGATTTAAGCCATATTATGGAGACTTAAGCCATATTACTAATATCAACTTGATGTTTATGGAAGAGCATTCCTTTTAGGGCATACGGTTTGATGGTGGGTATATGAGATTCGGCACAGCCAAATATAACACTCTCATGAGAACAAGAGATCTGTTCATATGATGAGAGCTTTTAGCTACAAATCGAAAGACTTCAAGTTTAACTCCAGTTTCAGAATTAAAGTTTTCTTTTTTTTCGTCTTTGTTGGAGTATTTGAACTAGAACAGTTCTTAGTGGCTGATATAGCCGTTGTGGAACCAGTTCATTGAGCTACAGGGTTATTGCAATTACTAATTTGTTGTCACACCCTTTAAAATTTTATGTCAATAAAGTCGGTGTTTCGATTTTAGGGTCACCCTAATGTACATACATAAATATGTATGTATGTTTGTACATATGTATTTGTCAACCCCACACATGTGTTATCTTTGCACAAAAAAAGTCTATACGATTTGTATTATGCTGATATTTGAAAAATGCAATAAAATATATTAATGGACATGTTACATTTCAATTCGTTGTAAAAATAAAAACTAGTCAATTTTTCTTCTTTTCTTTTTTTTATCTTGTAAATAAAAGATGTAACAGCATGTTGAGTATGTATCGTAGTAACAGTAACTTTCATTACTGACAGAAATAAAAAAGCAAACGCAAGTATGCCTAAAAGTATGAAAAGCTGACCAGGCAGATATTTTTATACTATATAAGTCGAGAGGACAGAAATAAAAAATCTTTGATAACCCAGTAAACCATTTTTTTCTTAATTAAAATATTTTGATATAAAATATAAATTCATATTCATGTGGTATTAAAAATGCTTGGAATCATTACATGATTTATGCTGAAATCAGTTTATCAAGCAGCATACGATCACAATATGTTCTGAAGTGCTTTTTCACTGTTCAAATCTCGTCAACATTTTAATATCTTCACAGTTTCTGCGAGAAAACATATCAGACCTAATTCCGACAAATATCGCTGTATGATATTGTAAGTCTTCCGTATGTCAAAAATCATCAAAGTTGGGATTGTAGTTTCTAAAAGCGGTGAAAATGTCAGATAAGTGAATATTCTTGGATACGGCTATTCATTCTTATTGTTGCATTTTATTGCCAACAACATGACATAACAATTCAGGGATCAATTCAATTCAAAATCGTACATTTATATTATCGTTTCTCAGCAATCATCGAGAAAAATAAGCTCTTACATTGAACATTTTATAAACACTTAAAACAGAAAGAAAATCCTAAATACTGCAAAATTTTATTATCTTCACAGTTTATGGGTTAATATTGTTCGGGGAAATATTTTATCTGTAATAAAACATGTTACATATAGCAAAATCACTAAATCTAAAAATATCCTTCCGCTTTCATATCAGACATAATTCCGACAAATATCGCTGTTTGATACTGTACGTATTTATGTGTAAGTTAAATATGTTGTTGGTTTATATTACATCAAGTATTCTTACCATTTAATTGTAACTTAACATAACATATCCAAGAATTTGTGTATGCATCCGTTATCAATTTAAAAAACCAATTACGCAAAAGTCCAACAATATACATACATACATACAAATCTTTTCTAATAATATTCTTTAAATTTTAATATTTGGGTTCAATAGACATTTAATTACTATGTATATGGCAGAATATGACTTGTATAGAAATCATTTAAAATATCAAAAAGATAAATTTATTTAAAATAATTGCCGCTTTTTGCAAATTACTTATATAAAAACGATTAACTACTTAAAACTTTTTTTTTTTATTTAGCTTTACAACGCCATTTTGTATAAAAATTTGTTTTACCCTGGATAAATTGTAATGAATTAATTTTACAATTTTATTTTCGAAATTTATAATATCACTAGCTATACCCAGTGTGCTACGCTACCCTCATCGTAATGGAACAAACTAAATATCATTATTGTAAATGTATATATATCTGCAATATCAAAAAGTCCCCTTTTAGAGAACTCTATAAGTTTGAGTTTATGATTGTAATCTCAATATTACAGAAAATTAAAAAAAAACTTTGAGGAATGATAAAGGACCAGACAGTGCCTTTTTATAGATTTTCATTAAATCAGAAATTCCTCGCATACAGATTTTTATACAATCAGAAAGCTGCGTGTCCAATTTTAGGTTCAATATTATAGAAAATTCGAAAAGTACCAATCGAAGGACGAAAAAGTACCAAAAAGTTCCCATTTATAGATTCTTATTTATTCCGAGCTCTACATGCTTAATTTCATGTTTCTAGGTTTAATTTTACAGAAAACTCAATAAAGTACCTGTATAGAACGAAAAGGTACCGAAAAGTCTCTTTATCATTAATTTCATGTTTCGATTTCAATAAGTACCTGAAAGTATCCTTTTTAAATTTTGTTTAGTTTTATGTTTCTAGGTCCATTATAATAGAAAACTCAAAAAGTACCATTTGAAGAACGAAAAATTTCCAAAGGGCACCCTTTTATAGATTCTCATTAATTCCGGGCTCCACGTGCTTAATTTCATGTTTCTAGGATCAATATTATAGAAAATTCAAAAAGTACCTTTTGAGGAACGAAAAGTACCAAAAAGTCCACTTTTATAAGTTCTCATTTACTCCGGGTTCTACAAATTTAACTTCATGTTTCTAGGTTAAATTTTATAGAAAACTCAAAAAGTACCAATCGAAGGACGAAAAAGTACCAAAAAGTCCCCTTTTATAGATTCTTATTTACTCCGAGCTCTACATACTTAATTTCATGTTTCTAGGTTTAATTTTACAGAAAACTCAAAAAAGTACCAGTGTAGAACGAAAGGTATCATTAATTTCATGTTTCGATTTCAATATCATAGAAAACTCAAAAAGTACCAGTTGGAGAATGAAAAAGTACCAAAAATATCACTTGGTACCGGGGTTGAAAATAACATCCCATTAGCATATATATATTTAGTGTCTCTAGATCTAAAATTTTATCTAAATTGGATCATTGTGTTTGAATGAAAACAAATATCCCGTTTTTATTCCTTTTGGTATTTTTCTCCCCATTAACGAAACAATAATTCTATTCCAAAAAGTTGCAACATTGTAGTGGGAGCCCGTTATTATATATTCATATGTATGTATAAGTTAATAAACCAAAAACAATGTTTTATGAAAAAAGTACCAAAAATAGGTACAATTTTCACCCCTTAAACGTCCGAATATCCAAAAAGTACTAAATTCATATTTTTATTTTTTTCATCAATTTATGAAGGAGCCAAAAATATTGTTTGAATGTTCACTAATTTAAAAGATACATACGGTGAAAAAAGTACTAAAATACAGTTTTTACCCGTTTATTCCCTAAAGGGGCCGAATTTGAAAAAATTACCAGACGACATGTTCCGCTAAGAAGTCTTCTTCGGAGAGTTACATCTAAAACTGATCATGCCTTTTAATCAAATGTTTTTTTGAGCATGTGAGCATGTCTTTATGGATTTTTTAATAAACATTTCACTGATAAAATAGCATTAATATTGTAAACCCTCTTAATATATTTAAACTACCCTCTTTATTTTGCAAGTAATAATTTATAATTACGGTAATAAATTTCTCAACCAAACTACAAGGCAAGATTACAACCCTTACTTATATACATAAGTATTTCTGTGGTTGCAAGAAAACATAGATAAATATTAAATCGTATGTTGATAGTTTCAGTTTACAATAACTTGACGAATTCTCTTAACCCTTTCTATATAAACCGCAACATAAAAATCAACAATTTATAAACATATAAAGCAGATCTATAAATTTTGATTTCATTTAAATTTATTGACTTACAGATGAATTTACATCAGGTACGTATGTACATGTCTTTACAGGAATAAATTTTGTTATACATATTTTAAAGAAAATACAAAATGCTTTTCTTATATTACTTATATATGGCAAAAAAAAAATTATATAAAATAAAAATTATGATAAGATCATACATAAAGAAAATATTTTTTGACTTTAAATGTAAATAAAATATTTGTCCTTTTTTGGTTTTTATAGCATACACTTCTGTCTGTCTCCCACATTGTTTACTGATAGCATTTTTGTTAATAAGAAGGACACGTGCTTGCAGTAGAATTGTGGGTTTATTATAAAATTGCCTATAACTGACATTTATATTCATATACATTTGTACGTAAGTTTATTTTGCGTTTAAGGCGTAAATACAGTGAAAGACAAAATATGGTAAAATATGAATATCAGATGTTTAAAAACGCAGTTGCCCGGGTTTTATAAAAATAATTTTATAGGCATATTCAATTCAAGATTGAATGTTTAAAGTATATGTTCTGTTTGTAATAAATATAAATATTAGCGTAAAACAAATGTAAAGGCGATCTGGCATTGTCTGTTAATCCGTCTGTCTGTCCGTCCGTCCGTCCGTTGTAACCACTGTAGCGTTCGAATGGCAGCAGAGGGTGAAAATTTCCACAAATATGTCGTTTCTTGAACATTTGCAATATCGATCAATCATTTCACCTATCCCTCGAAATATAAAATAATATTGATATGGTAATATCGCAAATCAATGAAGATTTCAGCTTCACTGTATTTACACATTTACATTTACATAACTTACATACATGTACAAGCAACTGAGGTAAAGAGCATTTTTGTAGTTGACTTTATTTAACACAAATAACTACCCTGCATCAACTACTACCACAACTCCGCAGTCTCACACACACACTCAATAACACTATTACCCAGCAGTTTAAGTGCTAAAGAGAAGATATATTAAACTTTATTTTCTTTATTTTGCTTAGAAAAAAACGTACTTATTTCTCCCACTTTAATTTCTCTCCATTTTTAATTGCAATGATGTACAAAATTTAAGATACTATTTGCAAGAACCAACAAATGTTAAATTAATTTATCATATATAAAAGGTACCGTCACCAAGAACTGCGAGGATGCAATACCACTACTACAGATGTTATGTATTTAAAGATACATAACTACAACGTGCACACATATACAAGCAACTTTCTTAATAAGAAAAGATGAAGGTAATAATAACCCAACAAAAATATGAATAGTAATAACAAAATACAAACGTACATAATAATATATAACATCTGATCGGTTGTAACAACAACAAACAGCATCAATATCAAATATAAGCAGAAAGACAACAACTAAAACAACATAAACCACATACAAATACACCGTATTAGCTATATAAACATAATATAATAACAAAAACTTCTTAAAATATGATACGAAAACAAAAAAAATAGACAAAGCAGACACAAACCAACAAAAGCAAACAACAGGGATGACAAAAAAGAAGAAAAAGAAGGTAAAAATGCCATAGGAAAGGTAAAAGTAGAACAAATAAAATAAATATAGTATATAGACAGCATCAACAGCATAGCATTTTTTAACACAAAACAGGACAAATGTCCTTTGCTGATAAACCTCATAATAAATGTCGACCTTTCGTTTTTCCATTTATATTATTATAATAATACACAGACACTAACAAACACACACAGTGGACTCATACTCATGTAAAAATTTATACTCATAAACATTTGAAATACATTATATTTAATACTTAAACACAAGCACACTCCTGCTACCGGCAAACACTACACGTTGGACGTTGTAGTTCAACAAGAACAACTACAAGTACAATAAAACCAAATATACATAAACAACAACCAATGTCCCGCCGCCTATAAATAGTGAATTTTTTGTGTTTATGTATTTTTTGTTGAGACTAGTTAGTACAATTAGGTGGTCGAATCCAGCCTCCACACTTCTTACACTATCTTCTTTTAGTATTAACACTAAGTACAATAGAGGATAGATCGTTAGCATAGCAATAAAATATCATGAAATGTTATAGACTGATACAAAATTTTAAAGTTGTAGTATGGCAACGAGTTCAATAATGCTCCGATCCTCACATAATTGTTAAGAACAATTAACGTTGTTTTAAAATTTTAAGTTCATCGAAAAAAACTTTATTTCTCAAAAAAATTTTTAATAATGAAATTCTGTTGTCTTATTAACCTGTTAAAAAAAATGTGCTTAAAAATATTTTTTCAAAAATAATATTGAAAAACTAAATAGATATTAAAGGATAAAAATTTTAAAAGAAACTTTTGTCATCCTTTTATCCTTAAACTATAAAATATATCCAAACTGTTCTTGTTCTTTCGGCATTTGATTTGGAATTGTTTAATCAGTAGAAGTATTTTTAAATATTTGTTGAAAAATGTACTTCTTTAAAACTTTGAAGTCCTTTAAAAAGGACACAGGATCACAAAATTAAATTTATAGTTTCAGACGTACTATATCATCCGGTTTACGTCTAACGAATTTTTTCTCTATTTGTCGGAAAATATAATTTTAATTCTTTTAGAGTGTTATTGGTCCATAAAATGATTTCTAATGGGTTTGGAAGGCATATTATATCAATATCAAAATATACAGAAAAATATTTAGCTTTTGTTTGGTCCATTTCCGAATTCTTTAGAATATTTTGTAATTTATATGCCCCTTATAATGTACTAAGAGTAGTTTTGCGGACCAAAAATACTCTCACAATAATTTTAATTATTTTTCACGCGATAAGCTCAAATTACGGAACTTTTTTAAAACATTTCGGGATTATAATTTTCAATCGCTGGTGGGGAACTGGGGCTCTTTTCACCCTAATATAAATACGAATGAGTTTAACTCCCATTACTGTCTTAGAAATAAGAATAAAGCGGTGAAATTCGACACACGTAAGTTTTGTACGATCCAAAAACTCTCTATGTGAACAAGTTTTATGTGAACCAAAATCGGTCTACAAAAAGTTATGAGGATATAAGATATATATATAAGATCCTCTTCAGAAAATTTTGGAGAGGAGGATGCTGTAAATTATGAGTACATCGACAAAAATCTAAATAAAAAAATTTATACTTAGGAACATAATTCTTCATTCCGAATTAAATGAGGATTGAGCTATAACTGACCCTAGCCCCTATAAAAGGTTATCTTCAGGAAATTGTTTTTCTTATTAAAATACGAGTTTTCCTTATTTAAAAATATGACAATGAAATTTGACATAAACAAGTTATATACAAAACAAATCCTATGTACAAAATTTTATGAGTATTGGTTCATAATTGATGCATATAAGGTCCTCTTCAGAAAATTACTCATACGCTCATGGTTTAAAAATTCAAGAAAAATATTTTGTTTTTAAACATTAATATTTTGTTAGTTCAAAAGAGCTCGGTCCATAATTGACTTAATCCATATCCCAAATATCACCCTGATGTTTATAGGAGAGCATTCCTTTTACGGCATACGGTTTGATGGTGGGCTTATGAGATACTATTCAAAAATTAACTTTAAAAATTTCATTCCAGCAAATAAAAATAGTAATCATTTTGATCCTTTTGGTTTTATTGATTAATATAAAAACAGATTTACTGTACCTTAGTAATTGGATGATAACAAAGTACATAACTACAATATTTGAGGAAACATTTCATAAATAATAATTTTTAATAACAAGGATTGTAGCTTCTAAACATCTCATGTGCTGCTTACATTTCACTTACAACTGTGAAACAGACACCGACCAAACAACCACGACACAAAATAAAGTACCTGCTGCTGTGTAACCCATGTTTGTATTCTTGTTGTTATTTTTTGTTTGTTGCTCGTGTTGTTCCAGCAAAGTCAAATATACTTCGCATATCATCTAAATAAAAAAAAAAAAGATGTTTATAATAAACACAACCGCAACAACAAAGCACAACAAGCACCGATACAACAACATTACCAGCAGCAGCAGTAGCTATACAATAAAACATAAACAGCTACAACAGCAACCAAAACGAACATCAACATTATCCTGTAGAGAATATAATGTCTATATGCATGCATCGTATTAAATATACTCCTCTTACCCATATAGACGACCATTCCGGACAGACACAACATCCAACAACAATCATTAAAAAAAACAAACTCACATACATACCTATAACATGGATGTGTTTGTTGGTAGTAGGTTGATGTTACTCTGGCAAAAATAAATAAAAAATATTAAAGCGAAGTAAAAATAAAGAAAATTTTGAAATTTATGTTATTTCCTTTTTTAAGGATCAGATAAGCTAATAAAAATATTATAATTACACATCTGACTTTAAGGCGCAACATACAATAATAAAAAGAACAACAACAACAACAACGAAGACGTTAAGTTACATGCTTTTGCTACTGTTTACCACACCTTTACCACCACCTCTACTGTCTAACTGCCACCACCTTGTCGCTTCTAGTTTGCTGCTGTTGCTGATGAAGATGAAGACGATATGGATAATGATGTCGGTGATAACTGAATGTTGTATTTTTGACATTGACGACCTGTATTCTAATGCGCTTTAATACACAATAAAATTTAATGATGATAATAATAAAGTATGTATTAGACTTATTTACGTATACGGCTTATAATATGTAGACTGTAGAAATTCTATTTGCCAAATTAAAATGTATGTGTAATTTTCTTTAACGGATTGTATTAAAAATTAAATTGAACATTTTTTTTTACACCGAAAGAAATTGTAAGTTTAAGGAAGAGTATTATGAGAATGCATGAGGCAAGACAAATGTACACTCCACGCCAGTTAAATAGAACAAGTAACAAGAAAATTGTCTATGCCATCTATTTCCATAATCCTAGTTGTTAGAGACTTTTTTCAACCGAAGTTAGTGTGTTTAGTTCTGAATGAAATAAACTAAGTACATTTATAAAAAATTTAATTTTTAATTTTTCTAAATTTTTTTATTAGTCTCTCCAAAAGGTTGCCACATGAATAGAATCTACAACCATTTTCAGTAAAATGAACAATGATACAAATGAGATAACAATAATCCTTATTTTGTATTTATCATCAACATTCAAAAAACAAACAAAGAAAGATTTTGCAATATACTCTGCCTCATTCATTTGTCCAAGTAATAAATGTCCTACAGGGGGAAAAGCTCCAAAATGTCAAGCCAAGATAGTAACTCTGACAAAACTTCTTGACAGCTAATTCATGTCTATTGATGTTAGTTTTAATTTTAACATCAAAACTATCACTATGACAACCAACAAACCTCTATAAGATTCTTACACTTTTACTCATATTCCCTTTTGCCACACACCATTAGTGGTGATTGTAGAAATCATCAAAATGTAGAGATAAAAAAAACGGAAATTTCCCTGCCAAACTAATAATGGTACCTGTCAAAATTTCCTTAACTTATTGTGGCCAAAAAAAAAAAAATAAAGAACAAAAAAAAAAAAAAAAAAACAGAACTATCATCATGATATGAGTAGTAGTAATAGTCACTGTGAATAAATTCTGATGTTATTTTGCTATTTGAAGTGGCAAATTTTTGATAGAGATGAATTGTTGTTGTTAGTTGCATACGAAAAGGAAACGGAAGGATAAACCAAATGAAATTCAGACTGATTTTAAAGCAGTTTTGTCATTTCGGTATTTTTAACAACACACAGTGGTATAGGAAAAAAAAAGAGGGAAATAATTCGGTAACTTCTAAACGGTTAATCCGATTTTAATGAAATTTGGTATGCACAAAGAGGAGGTGTTGTCGAGTTTAGGTTTTGAATTTGGACCTTATAGGCCAACCAGGGGCCCGGCGGGGGGTCCTCAAATTAGGACACCTCGGCTATGTTAAATTTTTAAAACGATCCTATTTCTTCATTTGAGTTCCGATTTAAAAAAAATTTCGTATATAGAATCTCCTCATCGAGCACTATAAAAAATGTTGTCATAGCAGTAAATTATCTCTTATAGTTTAGGAGATATTCGCATTTGAAAATTAAAATTTTACAATTTTTACCGTCCTTACTTTAGTTTTTTTTGATAATAGCAGGTCCAAATATTCCCGATTTTCGCCATTTTGTTTTATTCGCTTAACAACAAGTTTATATATCAAGCAGTGAAAGAATTATGTAAAAATCATGACTGAGTCCAAAGTTATAGGCATTTTAATTTAAAAAATTAAAAAAAGGCGATTTTATGTCATTTTTTTGGGAAAAAAGTATCTTTTTCTTTTTAAGTTATCTAAAAAGTTTCTAAGAAGATGTATATAGAATTTATACTTTTTGGAAAGCTGACTTTACATAAAGTACGATAAATGAAACAAAACCTAAAAATTTTTGATACCGAGGGGACCAGGTCCATCCAAAAAAACCCTATTTTTTATGGAAAATTAAATTTTGAGCAAAAATTCTCAAATCACATAGTCGATATCAAATTATAGTGACCTGTTTTATATGACCCAATAAGTTCTTAATCATTTTGTAACGGGTTTCGATAACCCCGCCCCTGGTATGGATATAATAGGCAAAAAACCAAAAAATCCCATTTTTGGGATTTTTTAAAACTTTTTTGGGAATTCCGGGATTTCTAATAAGAAAATTCGAAATTTTTATTTAATTTTGGATTTTGAGTAAAAAAATCTACCTAACTGTAAAATTTCATCAAAAAATATTCATAAATAAAATTTTTATTGCAATTTGAAAAATTTGTATCTTCGCAAAAACTGAATAAAAAACATTTTTTAATTTTTTTTTAAAAAAGTATTCCGCGAATTTTTTAATTTTCAAAAATTATATACAGTTTTGAAAAATAGACAAAATTACCTTTCCATTGATATATAACATGCCTACCTAATGTTTTTTAAGTGACAAATTAATTAGGGAAAACTCAACATCTTTTAGAAAATTTGCCTAGCACTATTATTTTCATCCATAAGGTTAACTCTTAAATTTGTTACATATATGGATGAAAATAATAGTGCTAGGTAAATTTTCTAAAAGATGTTGAGTTTTCCCTAATTAATTTGTCACTTAAAAAACATTAGGTAGGCATGTTATATATCAATGGAAAGGTAATTTTGTCTATTTTTCAAAACTGTATATAATTTTTGAAAATTAAAAAATTCGCGGAATACTTTTTTAAAAAAAATTAAAAAATGTTTTTTATTCAGTTTTTGCGAAGATACAAATTTTTCAAATTGCAATAAAAATTTTATTTATGAATATTTTTTGATGAAATTTTACAGTTAGGTAGATTTTTTTACTCAAAATCCAAAATTAAATAAAAATTTCGAATTTTCTTATTAGAAATCCCGGAATTCCCAAAAAAGTTTTAAAAAATCCCAAAAATGGGATTTTTTGGTTTTTTGCCTATTATATCCATACCAGGGGCGGGGTTATCGAAACCCGTTACAAAATGATTAAGAACTTATTGGGTCATATAAAACAGGTCACTATAATTTGATATCGACTATGTGATTTGAGAATTTTTGCTCAAAATTTAATTTTCCATAAAAAATAGGGTTTTTTTTGGATGGACCTGGTCCCCTCGGTATCAAAAATTTTTAGGTTTTGTTTCATTTATCGTACTTTATGTAAAGTCAGCTTTCCAAAAAGTATAAATTCTATATACATCTTCTTAGAAACTTTTTAGATAACTTAAAAAGAAAAAGATACTTTTTTCCCAAAAAAATGACATAAAATCGCCTTTTTTTAATTTTTTAAATTAAAATGCCTATAACTTTGGACTCAGTCATGATTTTTACATAATTCTTTCACTGCTTGATATATAAACTTGTTGTTAAGCGAATAAAACAAAATGGCGAAAATCGGGAATATTTGGACCTGCTATTATCAAAAAAAACTAAAGTAAGGACGGTAAAAATTGTAAAATTTTAATTTTCAAATGCGAATATCTCCTAAACTATAAGAGATAATTTACTGCTATGACAACATTTTTTATAGTGCTCGATGAGGAGATTCTATATACGAAATTTTTTTTAAATCGGAACTCAAATGAAGAAATAGGATCGTTTTAAAAATTTAACATAGCCGAGGTGTCCTAATTTGAGGACCCCCCGCCGGGCCCCTGGTTGGCCTATAAGGTCCAAATTCAAAACCTAAACTCGACAACACCTCCTCTTTGTGCACACCAAATTTCATTAAAATCGGATTAACCGTTTAGAAGTTACCGAATTATTTCCCTCTTTTTTTTTTCCTATACCACTGTGCAACATTCATAGTAGCCATAGCAAGAATATGTATAGAGAAAGTATACAGAAAACTTTTTATGACCAACAAATGTATATAAGCACATACATACATATATGTGACTATGTATGTATATACTGACAACTAAATGAACAAAAAACACAGTGGGTTGACAAATTTTATATAAAAATATTTAATATAATTGTTTACTTTTACATTTTTGAAGATAATTCAACAAAATGATCTTTTGTTGCACGAAAGCCCAAACATTTTTGAAATCGGTCCATTATTTCACCTGTCGCCCATACAACCTTACCAACCGAATGGAACACTTGAACTCAAATTTATGTAAAATTTATAATATCACTACAAAAAATGGGAACTGTTTTGCATAGTCTACATGTTACTGCCGATTTATGTACATGTACATATACATTCATACATTTATTCATATAAACGTAACTAAAATAATTTTACTTGTGATTGCAGTATACTGGAATGAAACATAATTAGTAATGTTTTACTTTTAATGCTAAATTACAGCTTTTATTCCACTGTACATGATTCTGTCTAAGTGTTTGCATATTATTTGGATGAACGACTGCAGAAACTAAAATTCTAAACAATAATTTGTTAGAACAATCACACTTTCCTATATACTTACTATGTATATTCATATGCATACATCAATTATGAAAGTTATGAATCTTTTGCATGTATAAGATTACATACATTTAATATATATATATGTATGTATATTTTGCAAAAAATTGCGACTACAGAAGCCTATGTGGGAGGGTCGAAATCACAATAATTTGTTATTATAATAGACAAAAATACATATTTTTAAACGTATTATTACATAATTCAGGTTATATTTGGTTAACTAATAAACTACTACTAACTAACTACTACTAACTAACTACCTAACTGAACTAACTAACTACTACTAAACTACAACTAACTACTAACTAACTAACTAAACTAACGAACTAACTAACCTAACTAACTAACTAACTAACGTAACAACTAACTAACTAACTAACTACTAACTA